>NW_024366948.1:145120-236765 GCF_014805655.1 Passer montanus
GGGGCTGGGGGGGGGGGCCCGGGGCGCGCCCCCCCCCCGCCGGCAGCCGCTCCCCTGGACCTTGGCCCCGCGGCTCCTTCCGCCTCGGCGGCGGCTGCCGGCGCTGCGGGTGTCGCCTGTCCCCGGCTCGGCCCCGCCGGCGCTCCGGGAGGGTGGGAGCGCCGTCCTCGGGCAGAAGCGCTTCGGTGGGCGAAGCTGCAGCCGGGTCGGGGGTCTCGCGTGGGCTCGCAGCGTGGGCGGACACGGGGCGGGGTGTGCCGGGCTGGGTTGGGGGCTCCCGCGGAGCCTGCTCTCCACGGAGCCCGAGGCAAGGGGCGTTCAGCGGGGCCCAGCTCACGGGGGATGGAAGGATGCGAAAGGTGCGAGAGCCTCATCCGAGGGCGTGTCCGAGCCGTCCTGGAAGAGGCGAGAGGTCGTGTGTGCTCCTCGGGGGAGCAGCTCTGCAGAGACACAGGTGCCCTGCCCCAGCGTTTCCCGAGCTCCTGCCAGTCCCACTCGTATTCTTGCCGCCTGCAGCACTGGACCCTGCTGGGCGTCTCTCTGCTGAACTGCCTGCTGTCCACCGCGTGCAGCGTGGGGCTGGCGCTGGCCTTTGCCCTCACCGTGCACAGCCGGGGCACGCACCTGGTCCGGGGCTGCAACAGCTCCGCGCTGCCTGTGGACGCCCGTGCAGCCATTGCGACTAACGACTGTCCCTTCAACACCACGCGCATCTACGTGAGTCACTGCACAGCCCCGCTCCTCCCAGCAGCTTCTTTCCCTCTGCTTCCTCTGGTCTTTTCTTTTCACTCTCACTCTCCCTCCTGCTTCCCTTCTCTCTCCCTCTCCCCCTTCTTTCCCCTGCTGTCCACACAGTTTCTGCTGAGTGTGTTCAGCCAGCCTGGTGCAGGGCCCACGTTCCTGTGACCGCCTGCTCCGCAGGACACGGCGCTGGCCCTCTGGTTCTCCTCCCTGCTGCTGGCAGCTGTGGAAGCCGTGCTCTCGGGCAGGTGCTGTTTGGTGGCTCTGGTCTTCCAGGGCATCGGGCCCTGTGCACACAGCTACAGCAAAGAGCAGGTACAGAACTCCCTGGACACATCTCCCTGGATCTCCCCCATGATTGCTGCCTTTGTGCTGCACTTGTAAGGTGTTGGGTTTTGCTGGGAGCAAGGACGCTGTGCAGCAGTAGGGGGGATGCTGAGTTGGAACCTCTTCTAGCCAGCCTAAGTGCCAGACCAGCACCCCCTCATGGGGAGTTGCAGAAGGACCCTCGTCTTCATCCCCCTGGTAGCCAAGCCTGTTCTTTTTTTGTGAGAACATTGCCCATCATTGTCACCCTACACTTTTGTCTTTTTTTTTTCCTCTCTAGCTGACCAGGCCAAGTACAGCAATGGAGAAGCCCCTCCGTGAGAGGCAGCAGCTCCTGGCAGGACTTGCTGAGTCTCCTGCGTAGATGGAGAGGTGAGTGCCCCATGTGGGCTGTGCTTGGGATGGGGGGAGCAGGCTCTGCCACCAAGAGGGTCCATGCCCACACCAGCCCCCCAAAACACCTCTTCCTAGGAGCTAGGGCAGAGGAGTCAGTGATGCTGGGCCCTGCAGCAGAGCCTGGCACTGACACAGCTCCTTTGCTCCCAGGTGGTGCTGCAGGAGCGCTGTGATCCAGCAAGGCTGGGGCCAAGGTGGTGTCACACCTCCTGCAGCGGGCTGCAGCGGTGAAGGGTGTGCTTTGCCCCCTCCACCACCCCCCCTGGCACAGACCCTGCTGCTCAGCAGGTGCCGTGGACCCCAGATGCTCTCCCATCCTTGCCCCAAGCTGGGGCCCTTCCTGCTGTGCTGAAGGCTGTTGGTTTCTGTCAGCAGTGATGGGGGTGGGCAGAGGTGCTGGGGCCCAAGTCCTGGTGCCATTGCAGGCATGGCAGCTGGCTGTACCTGTGCTCAGACATGTCAGGGAACAGAAGGGGAAGAATCCTTTTCATGTAGATCTCTAGTTTTCTTGAATAAATGAACTTTTCCTTTCTACACTGGCTGTTCTGAGTGGCTCTGCTAGGTGAGTGCTGGTTGGGAGCAAGGTATGCCAAGGGAAGGAAGCTACTCTGTGAGCCCATCCCTGTGCCTGCCACTCCCTGAGCACAGGGATGTTGGCAGAGCTGTGGCCTCAGTGTGGAAGTCATCCACAGAGGTGGGGGTTGAGACACAGGGGGTGCAGCCCTGTGCCCAGCAGCTGCAGTGTTGTGGGCCCAGCATCCCCTGGCAAATAGGAGCACTGCAGGGCTGAGATAACATGTTTATTGGATGTAGAAGGTGCTGAGCAACAGGCCTGAAAGCTGCCCCAGTCCTGTTCACTGGAATGAGAAACTGGTGCTCGGGAGCCCCCCACACCACCGTCGGAGGAACTCGATCACATCCTGGCCTGCAGGGCTGTGGGATGTCTGCAGAAAGAGACAGGCCTTGGCACTGGAAGGGGACACCCCTGTGCCCCCTGCCTGAAGGCACCCTGTGGGCTAGCAGGAATGGTGCTCCCCACCAAGAAGCACTGTCAGTGCAGTGAACTGCCCCAGGACAATGACATACCCAGGAGAATGCTGCATTGCCAGCATGAGGGGCTGAACCCACCCAGAGCCTGTCTCCCTGCCTGCGGGTTCTGGCTCACCTTGACAGCCATCACAAATTTGTACCACGCATCCTTCTTCACTTCTCGGCCTGGTCTCAACTCAATCTTGTTTCTTAGCACTGGGTACCCTGGGCACAAAGCGACACATTCAGAACAAGCTGAGTCCCACAGCAGGCCCCCACCTGGCGCACCCCTTCCCTGTGCTGTAGCTGTCCTAACAACACTGTGTTTTGGGGGAATAAAGCTGCCTTGGTCTCTAAGAGACCAAAATGAAGAAGGGGTGTTCAAAGTGGAGGATCAAATGAAGATTAAGGCTGAACTGCCTTTGGGCAATGACATCCAAGTGAATAGGTCCAACAATGGCACCCACCTTCTGACTCTTGAAGCCACACCCCTGTTCCTGGTGGCCCAATCCTGCTCCCCCTTCTCTGACCCTTTTTAAGTCCTGCACTACAGAGCAGGGCCAGGTGCTGCCCAGTCTCAACTGTCTGTGGTGGCCGGCCTGGAGTCCCCAGGCAGAGCTGCGCCAGCCTGAGCCATCCCTGAACCACAGAGTGGCTGAGCTCAGAATTGCCCTGGGGTCTGTACGGTTCAACTCCCTGCTCAGGCAGGGCCACCCCAGCCCAGAGCTGTGTCCAGACAGGTTTTGACTGCCTCTAAGGATGATGTCTCACAACTTCTGTGCAACCTGTTCCAGTGCTCACTCCCACAGTAAAAATGCCCTATCTCCTCCAGCAGAGCTGGTTCCCACACAGGCCCTCCACTGCTCTTAGAGCACAGCCCAGACCTCCTGCCAGACCCACCCTGCAGCACGTTCCCACTCCCTGCACGGCACTGTGCCATCTCTTGTCTGGCCTGGAGCTTACCCGTGAGCAGGCAGGGCAGGGAGGGCACCCCAGTCCCTGCTGCCACCAGTGAGGCTTCGTAGGCGCCGCGCTCGTCCTGCGGCAGCGCCTGCTCCAGCCGCTGGTCCATGGACACCGTCAGCACCCAATCCCTCACCTCCTCCCGCTGCTCCTCCTGGGGGCAAAGGCCAGGGTGAGGCTGGAACCGGGATGCTGCTGCCCCACCACAGCCCCACAGCAGCAGGGAGCACGCGGGAGAGCAGGACAGGCGTGCATGATGTGCACACAGCACACACGTGCGTGGTGCACAGTGGGGCTTGAGAGTATGTGTGTGTGCTGGGGAGCACAAGAGGGAGAGAGGGAGAGAGTGTGTGGATGTGTGTGTTTGTGTATGTACAGGTGTGTGTGTGTGTGTTTGTGCATGTTCAGGTGTGTGGGTATACACAGGTGTATGTGTGTGTGAGTGTGTGTACAGAGCTGTGTGTTTTTATGTGTGTGTGCACAGGTGTGGTTTTTGGTGTGTGTGTGTGTGTGTGTGTACGGGTGTGTGTGTGTGCACAGATGTGGTTTTTTGTGTGTGTACACAGGTGTGTGTGTGTTTGTGTATGTGTACAGGTATGTGTGTGTGTGCAACACATCTGTGCACACGTCTGTGCACGTGTTTGTGTGCTCGCAGTGGAGGGACAGGCAGAAGGTGCAAGTTCTGGGTCTGTTTCCATCCCCTGCAGCCTCTGCAATCCCAGCCCCACCCCAATCCCTGTTCAGAGGGCTGTGAAGCAGCACCACTGGTCCCAGGAGCTGAGAAGACATAAGTGACACTCACAGGCACGTGCTGATGGGCTGGAAGGGGCACTTCAAAGGGAATGTCTGTCTTCTGAAAATCAGAATGGTCCAGGGAATCCAGGTTCCCTTCTTCGATGGCCTGGAAAAAAGGGGTAGAGCACTGGGCAATGCCAGCTGTAGAGCTCACAGTACAATTCATGGCCAGGATGCCCCTGCCTGTTGGTGCTGTCCTGTCATCCATGACCACACTCTGCAGTGCCTCTCAGACTCTGCCCTGTTCAGGTGGCCTTGAAGAAGGGAAAGATGTAATTGGGTGCTTTTGTTTTTCCCCAGCTGCTGCTGACGGCACTTGAGAGTCTGGCACAGTGAGGTGTGTCAGCTCCCTTGGATTTGGTGTTTCTGGTGGGCAGCCTGCTGGACAAGCAAGGGACTGAGGGGACTCCAGAGTCCTGTATCACAGTGGCCAAAGCACTGGGCCATGGCCTCCACCTCCCAAGTAGTTTTTCTTCCCCTGGAACAACTTGAGTGACACCCTGAAAGCTGTAATGGCATCTGCAGCCATGAGGACTTCAGGCCTGAATTGTCAGGCCAATGTGCTCCTTGCTGCCCCGTGCACAGTGGCACTGGCATGCCCAGGGTGACTTGGGCAGGGCTGTGCAGGTGCCCTGCATGGCAGGTCCTCCCACAGGGAGTGTGAGGGTGCCCCCTGCTCCAGGCACACACTGAGTGGGGTCTGGGGGCTCTCCCATCAGTCTGAGCCCCAATGTGCTGCCCTGCAGGAGTCTCAGGTGAGCCCTGGCCAGCCTGGGGGTCTGCAGTGGCCCCGTGGCAGCAATGGCAGTGCCACTGCCATTTGAGAGAGCCAGCCCTCCTCCCCCACAGACCATACTCACATCTGAGAGGTCCAGGAAGTGGTTCAGGAAGACAAATGCCATGTTCTCCCAGCTGACTGCCTGGTATGGAGAGGAACCCTCAGTGAGACTGGGCAGCTCATCCTCATAGCCATTTCTCCCAGAGCCATAGCTAGGAAGGATGTGTCTCTCTTTGTGCCACAGTCTCCAACCAGCTCATCACCACAGACTGTCCCACAGAATGGAGACAGGCATTATGACCAGGCTGGATGGGGCTTGGAGCAGCCTGGGATAGTAGAAGGTGTTCTTGCCCATGGCAGGGGTTGGAACAAGATGAACTTTAAGGTCCCTTCCCACCTAAACCATTATATGATTCTATCATTGCACAGCCAGGTCCAGGCAGCAAGGACATGCTGCTGTCCTTGCCATGTGTCACAGCTCCCAGGCAGACTGTCAGACACCTGGGTGATGCAGAGCAGAGCTGAGCAGCCTGACATCCACACTGACAGAGCCATAACATGGCCTCTGTCCACCTCTGGGTCTGTAGGTCCCATCTGCTCACTGGCTGAGGTCTGGCCAGCTGCTTGAGGAACAGCCTCCAGGAAGAGTCCAGGATTTGGGAAGATAAAGCTGAGAATCCCCGAGCCCAGGGTGTCCTGTGTCCTTCTCTGGTCCAGAGGTAGCTCTTACCTTGGCAGCCATCCCAGCCTCATAGAAAGCCTTGTCTGCAGGGAGCAGATCCGTGTGGCGCAGCAGGGAAATGGACAGCTGGGCAGCCATGGTGTCCTGGGGGCACAGAGGACAGCAAAGACAACAATTCAGCAAAGAAGGGATCTCACGAGATCACCCCAGACTCACAGCAAGGACTCTGCACCCACACATGCCCTACAGGTAAAAAAGGTCAAAAACCTCAGTCCTGACTCTGAGTTCCCTCACTACAGAACACATGGGACTGTCACCTGAGGGTAAATTATTCTGCTTTACAAGCCTTGCTATTTTTCAGGAGAAGCAAACCACCCAAACAACCCCCATCTAAGTCATAGAACAGGTGAGGTTGGAAGGCATTGCTGGCTTGACATTGCTGGCAGTTCCCAAATCCTGCCCCTAGCCCCACCCAAAGCAGAGGCTGGAGTTTAGGAACATGCTTGGTCAGGTTTTGACCATCTCAAGGAATGGAGATTCTCCAGCCTCTCCACAAACCTATTCCAGCCACAGTCTCAATACATTTTTTTTTTCTTGTAGGCAATTATGTAAGAATTTTGGTGCAGAGGTGATGAATTAAAGGGTAATTTAACTTTTCTGCTGCCAGATCCTATTGCCACACAAGAACTGTCAAGCCCCCACCCCCCCCCTTCTTCATGGTCCCAAATAGACTGCCCAGCCCCTCAACATTCCACAGCTGTGGAGATCTGTACAGACTTCCAAGACATCAGACTTGGCTCTTGATGTCTGACATGTCTCTGGACCCCAACATCCACACACACAGCCATGGGAAAGTCCCAGTCTTCCCTGTGGTTTTCACTGGGGTTCTTTTCCTTTTCCCAGCCTTCTCCATCACAACTCTAGTACCACATCCATCCAGAGATGTAGAACAATTCCACAATCCCACACGGATCAAGACTTCAACAGGGAGGCCAAGAACAAATCCCAGGGCACATGGGACTCCTTTGGAGTCACAGGGCCTTGTGATGCCGCCACAGAGGCCCACGAGCTCCCAAAGCCCCCAACAGGCCCAGCACACAGGACCAGTACCTGCTGAGGCCCTGGGCAGATGATCTGCTCTGAAGAGCACGTGTGAAGCCCAGCAACTCCTGGAGCCCAGGAGAGCAGAGAAGAAGCCATTCCCCTCTTGGGAAGACCAGATTTTTTGTCATTCCTAATTTTCTACTGGCACCTCCACCCTCACAAATCATGCCAAGCACAAGGATCAGCTCCTGCCCTGGTTTACAGCTCAGCCACAGTGGCTGGGACAGTACCCACAGTAAATAGAAAACACCACCTACAGCTCCACCTGCTAGTGGTGGGCTCCCACATTACTGCAATCCCGTTCTCATGCATCCATGATGGGTGATTTGTGAAGTGGAATAGTAACCTATGAACAGCCCCAAACATGCAGATCCCCATGGGTTCCCCACTCTGGGTGCTGCCCTGGCAGAGGAGCTGCAAAGCCTCACCAGCTGCTTCAGGCCCTGCGCGGCGGAGCGGGCGGCGCAGTAGTGGGAAATCAGCAGCATCCTCTCAAACTCCTCGTGTGCTGCAGTGTTTGCCTCACTGGACTTCACCAAGTTTTCACACTGAGAAGAGAAAATGAGAGGAACTGAGAGCAGGAGAGCACGAGGGCACTCTTCATCCACCTGAGACAGGAAAGTCAGGAGAGGGAAGGATCTGAAATACCCAGACACCTCTGGGACTGGACAAGGGCTGGGCCTTGGGTGCTCTGGGTCCGAAAGCATGCTGAAGGAAGGAGGCTGTGGGAGCCAGGGAGAGTTACCAGTACTGCAGCAACAGCCAGCACTGGAAGCAGGGGTGAGCCTGGATGGACAAAGGGAGGATTTTTTGATTTTGCTTATGCTCGCAGTAGGGACAGAAACAGAGATAAGGCAATCATGGCTCTAGCTGAGGTGTTCTGGACAGGAAAGAGGAGCAGAAGGCTCTAAGCCTCCATGGGAGAATTTGTATTTTCCAGGCTCAGTAGCTCTGTGCTTTCCCCATGCAAGCTGCTGAATGTGGGGTAGGATGAGAAGAGGATGTCACAACAGCTCCCATGTTGCGGTGACACCTGGAGCTCTGCAAGGGCCAGTGTCCAGACCCACTCCCAGGATTTGACCTGGAGCACAAGGTCTGCTTCTCTGCCTTCTCTTGTTCAGCCACATCCACTTCTCAGGATCCTGTTTCCCTACTGTCCACACTCTTAGCTCTCTACTCTCTACTCTTAGCTTGTGTTCTAAAAACACTGTCCATGTCACCTGTTGAAAGACTGGCTCCTCTTCCCATTCAGTGAAGCCCCCCTGGCTGGGGCTGAGCAGGCAGGGGTGCCATGGCCACACTCACCAGGGCGAGGAGCACGTCCCGCAGCTCAGCCCAGCTGGAGTATGCCTCAGCACAGTTCCTGCCAGGTGCGTTCACCATCTCCACAAACAGACGCTTGTAGATGTTGAAATTCTGCAACAAAAAGGACACGAGTGTGGAAGGAGACAGATGAGGAGTCAGCAGACTCCAGAGCTCTCCTGCTGCCAAGCACGGGCCAAGAACACGGCTGCAGAGGGGCAGTGCTGCAGGTCACTGGCTGGAAGGAGGGCTGGGGACAAGGCAGGCAAACAGGGAAGGATGGAAGGATGCTTCCAGCAGCCAATACTCTCAGAGAGGCAAATGGTTTCTTTTGTTCTGAACTTGGTGCTCAAAACAAACACAAACAGTCAACTTCCCCTGCCCCTTCCCATGGAGAACATGCTGGGAGATTTCCTTCAGCCCTCTGGAAGAACCCACTGCAGGGCTGGGCACACTGAACACAAGGCAATCCCAGCTCAGGCTGGGAGCCTGACTCATGCAGCAGATCACGGCACACTGGACAGCCCCCTGGGATGCCCTCCTTACCTGTGGGTTGGCAGGTGCTCCGTGCTGGACGTACAGGTGCAGGGCTTTGTCCCAGCAGCCCTCACAGATCAGGTGTGTTGCATACAGAGCCACGTACTTGTGCAGGACCTGATAGCTCTGCAGAAGACACACAGAAAGCAGCAGCATGAGACTCATGAACTGAAGACTTGCCACTGGGTGGGGATGGATTCAGCCATGTGTACATGTGAGTCCCAAAGGGTGAAACACGTAATCGGAGCCAGACTGCCCTAAGCACACCTGGATTTGATTTGGGCCCTACTGACACCTTTATTTTGGCTGGCTGTTGTTGTGCTGATCCTCCACACATGCACATACAGCTGTTTTGCAGCTGCTCAGCACTTGCCAAAGGAATACTGCCAAACACCCAAAGGATGCAGCACCTCTACTATGTGTCAACACAAGGCTACCAACTGTGAAGCAGCCTTCAGTCTAACACAGAAAGTAACTAAAACCCTGGGTGAAGATGTTTGTAATTTACAAAGCTGCTCGAGTCCATTACCCACACACTGTCACAGCTCCAGGACTGCAGACCTTCTTAGAGGGCTGCTCACACCAGAGCTGACCCCATAGACACTGCTGAGAACTGGTGTTGGCCTCACAGAAATTCAAGTGAGGAAAGAACTGCTTTGCACATGTATAAATATAGTAATGAGAGGAAGAAAATGGCACAAAATGTGCAACACTGTTAAAAACTGAGCAATGGAAGCAAGTTTATTATGCAGAAGAAAGATGAGTGTGCCAGCAGACGTCCAGAACTCCAACACCCAGATGGGTGCTGGTAAAGCACTGTGTTCAGTATAGCCTGGGATAAAGATTAAGTCTGGTATTGTGACCTGTTTTGATAAATGTACCATTTTTGCTATATAATCACTGTAGAGCAGCTGAGTCAAAGTGCACTGTTCTGCACTGTTTAGGGAAAAGAATCATGCCAATCCTCTGAGACACGAGCAGACACCAAGATCTTCTCAGACTCAGTGTGGCCTTGTGGTGCCCAATACAATGAACTGAGGCTTTCCCATTAAATGGAGTGTGCAGTTATTCTCTGGCTCCTGATAAGCAGAGCATCAATAGGGGAGCCTCCCAAGAGAACAATGAGAGAGAGACCACCTGTATCACAGAGAAGCCCAAGTCTAAGTTCAGTCTAGTAGAATCCAAACTTTGGTTATTGGTACCAAAGTTAAAAAGCAGTCCCAGAGCTTTTCCAAGGCTTCAGTGCTGGCCTGAGTGACAAGTTGTGATGTCCCTACTAACTGCAGATGCTGTTGCCAAGGCTGCCCTGTTATTCAATCTGAACCAACATGTCACTCCAAAGAACTGCCCACCCTTGGTTACCTCCATGATCAACAACCATTTAACCAATACCTGTTTAATAGCCAATCACCAATCAATAACCACTGAATACAAACCATCCCTCAAAGTACATCCTGATAATTGAGAGCTGTCTTCTCCTGCTACTTCCTTGAAAGAGCACTGTAAAACAGTTTCATTTTGCTTATCTCCCTTTTATTACTCTGCTGAGGTAATTTTGCTAGTTTCAGATCAGTAAAACTGAAAAAATGTCAGATTTGCTTTCCTGACTAGGATGTCTCATTCTGACTGACACCACCACTCTCAAGAACACAGAGAAAGAAGGCTTTCTTCTACAAATCCCTGTTTCCATGGTACCAATTACTTCCAGCCCAAACAACTCATTTAGCTTCTTCCAACACTCCATTAATCACAAAATTTAAACACAATATGCTTCCAGGTTCTAGCACTTCCCCACTCAGCCTCACTGGCCCCGATGGGGACAGTGGTGTGGTGCTTCCTGAGCCCCTGCAGTGGCTCTCCAGGCTGCCCACCCACTGCAGGGTTCCAGGAGGCCAGGTCTGTCCCTGAGGGCTCACACAAGCACTCACCTGCTTAGCTGCGACCTCCAGGCACTTTTCCCACTGCTCCTGCTTTGCATATATATCCAGAGCTGCCATGACATCAATTCCCACCAGCTGAGGATGGAAACAGCCATAAATTCATTGTGCAGGCCAGGCTTCCCACTCACATCCACACGAGCATCAGGTCACCCATGTCTTCTTTTCCCAGACACACAGACTCTTCCCTTCCACGGCATCAAATCACAGAGCCTGTGTGACCCATCTTCCACTGAGAGGGACCTGGTCAGGCTGAGGAGGCTGGCCCATGGGAACCTTATGAAGGTCAACAAGCGACAGGTGCTGCACCTGAGTCAGAGCAACCCCATGCACAGATGCAGCCTGGGTGGAGAATGGATGGAGGGCAGCCCAGAGGAGAAGGACTTGGGGGTGTTGGTGAGCAAGAAATTGGACATGACCTAGCAATGTGTGCTTGGAGCAAACCACTCTAGTGCAAGGTGTCCCTGCCCAAAGCAGGAGATGGAATGAGATGAGCTTGAGGTAAGCTTTAAGGTCCTTTCCCAGCCAAACCCTTCTGTGACTGTGGTCTGGCATGCAGTAGCCATGGCTCACAGGCATATACAGACTTCTCACTCGTACTCATAGTCAGGCAAAAGGCCCATAAGAAAGGCCCCAGGATCTGCACAGGTCCTGCCATCACTCCCTAGCCTGTGAGACATCCCAAATACGTACCGAATCCACCTTTCCTTGTTTTTTTAAATACTCCTTGTAACGCTGGTCCACGTACTCCTCTGACCTGCGGGTAGAAAGAATCCCAAAAGGCAGCAAGACTCACGTCTTGCAGCAGTGCAGAGGCTGGATTCAACTTTGGAACTAGGAGACTTGCAGCTGAGCTATGTCTTGCTAGCAGGCTGCTGGTGCACAGATGGACAGGGAAGGAAAGCGTCTAAGCAGCTCTTCACAACATAACAAGTGAGGAGAACAAGGGATCACAGGACTTTCAGAAGGAAGTGCATGCACAGAGTTACGGCAAGGGAAAGGGAGATAAGGATAGGGTGAAACCAAGGGGGATAACAGTTTCTGTGGAATGTGTGGCCATAGGAAAGTGTCAGAATGTTAAATGGCTTGGGAAGGGTGGCTGTGGAGAATGTACCCTGTTGAGCGTGGGAAAGCCACTGTGGGGAGAATCCATGAAACCTAGGGGCAACAGGACAGTACAGGACAGGACCAGGACCAGCAGGGGGTGGGAGGGGGAACAAGAAGAGTGTAGTTTGCAAAGCTCAGGGCTTACCTGGGGTCGAACTCCTTGGCCGTGTGCTTGGCTTTGCTCCATTCCTCCCCTTCAATTAAGGCATCAATAGCTTCTCGGATGAGGTCCAAGTTCAGGTAGAGCTCAGCTGCCTGCAGGGCCAGAGACAGTTCCATGGGAGGCAAAACCCAAGGGTTCCCAGGCTGAAGCTGGTGCTGGACCACCACACAGACACAACAGAAAGTCTCTTCCCAAAAGATAAGCCTCTCCTCTGCTTCCTGCCTTCTCCCAAGGCCTGGCGCTCTCACACTATTCCAGGACTTGATTAATTTCCCTCTTTCATCCTCCTTGAAGATTCTGCATCTACCTCTAGATAAGGCCATCCATCCACCCATCACCCCAGGATGTGACTTGACCTCCTTCCCTTGGATAGAGCTCTCCCTTCCAAAGTCACTACTTCTTCAGCAGCCCTGGGGGCAGGAACCAGTCCTCACCATGCTGTACTTCTTCATGGCCACCAGCTGAGGAGCCACAGTCCGTGTCACTTCCATGCTCTGTGACTGATCCAAGAATTTCACAGCCAACTCAGCAGCCTGTGAAGAGAAACCGTCAGCAGCTCAATTGATAAAAATGGTGGGGGAGTGGGATGAAGCTGGAAGTGCTCAGTCCCAGCTAAAAGACTGACAGTTGGAAGCACTTGAATGATGGAGGAAGGGGAGAAACGGCAGGTCCTTTTGACAAGTCAGACGAGCAAAGCCCAGCTACTTTCACACATGGGAGAAGATCAGACAAGGACATAATTGTAGCTGAAGTTGGTACAAGGACATGGGTGTGAGCAAGAAGTATGAGCAAGAAGACAGCACAAAGGCTAGTGGCATGGAGCACAGGAAGGTGCTCCTCTGGCAAGGGCTGAGTCACAAAATGCAGCTCTGCAGTGCAGGGAGCTCTGGGCACACAGACATGGGCCTGCCACAGGCAGAGGCGCCAGAGCAAGGGAGGCAGCACCATGCAGGACAAGCACAGCCTGTCGTGGCTCAGGAGAACAGCTATGAAGGCTTTCAGCCCCACAGGCCCTGAGCACTGCAGTGACACAGATCTCTGAGGTGCACTCAGGCTGTGGAAGAGCTTCCAAGCAGAAGAGCAGGTGAAGGGAATCCCAGCCCCTGACAGTACCTTCAGTAAGCACTTCTCCACCAGGACACTGTTGCTGGGGTCCCGCACCTTCAGGTAGCAGTCCACTGCCCTGGCGTACTCCCCAGACTGCTCCCACTCCCGTGCCTGCTCCAGCAGCCCTTCAGCTCCGCTGCAGGAGGAATGCAGGCTGTGAGCAGGACGGGGATGCTGCCAGAGATCCTGCAGGCAGTGTGTAGGGGTGGGCAGGGAGGTGCACATGACAGGTAATCAGGGACCTCAGACAGAGCGGAGCATGTGACAGAGAACATGAACAGTGCTGAGGAAAGAACTGACCAAGGACCCTGGAGAGATGCAATGGCAGTACAGGAGAACATGGAGATTTGTAAGTGGGGCAAGATGCCATCTGGGAGATTTTGGATGGCAGAAGTAAGACTCCCAGAGAAATAAGGAAGGATGATAGGAAACCTATGCAGTAAGAAGTCCGGAGTCCTCAAGAAGGAAACAAGTGGATGCCAGGGATCCCATCAGGCTGTCTCTGTAAGGCATCAGCAAAACGGCCGTGGAGAAGAGCTTCCAGGCTACTTCCTGCAGCCTGACCACAGCACTCCTTACCTGGAGCCTTTCTTGCCAGCCTCTCTGCCACACTCCTCCTGCAGCTCTCCCAGTCGACCAGGCATGTATTCCTTGCAGATCCGCAGGGCCTCGCTCCACATGCCAGCCTCCTGCACAGGCACAACGGGGAGTTTTCACCAGTTACCAGAATCCCCCACACTCCTGCTACCACATAACACATCTATTCCCCCATCTTGCCAGAGAACTGACTAGAAGACACAACCACAGTAGAACCACCCAGTTCTTTCCTCCCCGAGAATGGCACCCATGTCTGTCCACCTGCCCTACCTACCTCAGGGGAACATGCTCATCCGTTCCAGCTACCTCTGTGGAATGGGCACTTAACCCTCCCAATGCACCCACTTGTGCTACCCCAAGGACCATCCACAATCTGGCAGGATACATCCTCCAGAACCGTGAGAGAGTGAAGCTATGCTATGAAAGCCACTGCTTCAGTATTCAGACCAGAATTCAGTTCCTCTAAAAACTCTGAGTAAATGGTTTCTCTTTGGCTACTAAGCTGACAGGGGGACCTGGGAAGTGGATTTCACTCCTGCATCTCAACTGGGTTCTTGTCCAGTGAGGAAGGCAATGATGTTGCTACAGACTGCACACACCTTATAGTACTTGATGGCCAGCTCAGGTCTCTGTGCTCGCAGGAGGAAGGCCTCTGCCTTCTGGAACTCTCTCTGCTCAAAGGCAAACTGTGCCTGTCCGACCAGCACATCAGCCACACTGTCTGGGTCGTGAGCCTCAGCCACACGCTGCGCAGCATCCCAGTTCTGGTTATGCACAAACCTGGGGGGTAAGATGTACCAGGGACATGAGGTGTAACAACAAGGATGGCAAGGAGCAGCCCAGTGCTGGAGAGGCAACCAGGCTGGCATTGCATGGAGACTGCAGACACAGCAGGATGTGGAGGACACATACATCAGCACAGCTTCCTTGGGCTTCCCAGCTTTAATGAACTCTCCTTCAGCCTCTTCAAATTTGCCCTAGAGGAGAAGAAGTGATTTGTTTCCACACCTTCCTGTTCTGGCATCATCACAAGACCTCCTCTGATCACTGCAAGGCAGCGAGCATTTATGAAACACAGGTGTGTGGAGCTTGGCACTGTCACCATGGAGCCCTTTGGAAATGCAGGGACTGCAGCCAGAACAGAGACTGCTGCAGCAGCCCAGGGACAACTGCTCAGTTACCTGAGGGACTAGAGAACTTGCACCTGCTCCAGGGGGAAAATTACCTCATCTTCTAGGAACATGGCATACTTTAAGTGGATGTCTGGCATCTTCTGCTTCATGGAGAGGCGGGCCAGTTCAAAAGCAAATTCGAAGGCCCTGCAATGAAAGAGAGAAAGACTCTGTGCCGTGAGTGTATGCCTTCATCAAGAACAAAACAGCAAGTAGAGCACAAGACACTGGGAGAGGAGAGAGGGGAATACAGGGGGCCCCAAGTGAATTAGCACTGCCTGTCCCTCCTGCTCCTGACCAGGAGCTTTTAGAGTCCCCACTAAGGAAATCTGGCTCCTTCACACCTGCTGTTAGAGCCCAAGGCAGGAGCCAAGAGATGTGGGAGCCTCAGGAAGAGCAGTAATGAATGGCCATACAAGCAGACACCTGGCCAGCTGCAGAGCAGGGCCAAAGCTGTTGTGGCAGACAGTTATGGTGACATGAGGAGTACCTCCTCTCATGCTCGAGGCTCTCACAAGCCTTCCCTTGCAGAGGTTGAGGGACAAACTGCATTTGCCTGCCAGCTCAGACTTGGCATTTGAGAGACTGACACAAAGATGAGAAGTGGGATGTGTCAAGGATGTGGAAGCCTGTGTGAAGCATGGTGGGGTGGGAAGACATGTCATTTTCTGGATCTGCAGCTACCATGTGCACACAGTTATCCTGGCCCACACGTTTTTCTCTGGTGAGGCAGAAGGGAGGGAGCTGTTGGGCACCTGCCTACCCACTGTCCGTTGCATGGTCAATGGCCATTTCCAGAAGTCCAAATTTGCTGAGGAGTTTCACAGCTGCCTCTCCACCCAGGCTCTTTGCCCACAGATAGGCCACATGCTTGTGGGAGTTTGCACCCCCGTACGCCTTGGCCACCTGTCCAAAGAGGAAATGGAAGAACACAGTGTATGTTTCACCTTCAGCAGATTGAGCCCCTTTCATGTGCTGCCTGCCAGCAGAAGGGAGCCCCAAAAACACCTGTTCCCTCCCGACAAACCCTTCTGCAACCACCACTGCACTGGGGAGGGGGACAGTAAGACAAAGGCACATGTGGTGCAGCAGAACAGCTGCTGCCTCAGCACAGCCACACCACTGCCTGGACAGCAGGAGTGAACCCAGCACTGCATGGCCACACTGAGCACAGCAGTGCTGGGGGGCTGTGGCCAGAGCAACACCTCTGAGGTACAACAGGATGCAATGATCAGGGGCAGAGCAGTGCCTCGAGGAAGGCAGCACAGCAGAAAGGCCAAGGGTCAAACCCTGCTTTTGGGCTGCACTGCTGCACACTGGGAGGCCCATAGGCCTCCAGGGCTGGGGCAGTTCTGAGGCTGGGTAGGGTACACCAAATGTTCTGATCTTGCAGTGAACAGGGCAAAGCAGTTTCCACCAGGATCCCACAGCCAGAAGCTGAGCCCTGCACAGGTGGAAAGCTGTGAGTGATTATTACCCTGTATGCCTCTTCCCACATGTCATTCACTCTGTACATGTTCACTGTTGTCTTCCAGTCTTTGGCTTCCAGGTAGTGGTACTCAGCCTCCTGCAAGCGCCCCTCTGCCTCCAGCTCCTGCAGTCAGAGGCAATGAGGCAGTGACACTTGCGGTGGTGCATTCCCCCCTTCTCCTTTACAAGATGCAGTGAGAGCTGAGAAATGCTTGTTAGTCCTTGGTCTTGAAAACACCACCTGGGCTCAGCTCTTCCTGAGCCTATCAGAACTGTCATGCTCCCAGGAACTTCTGTTGTCTAATGAGCTTCTGTTTTCCTTATGACCAGCCTTGGAAAATATTCCTCTTGCCTGAATAGCATAACATTCCTGTTCTCACACTTTCAAAGAAAATGCCAACCCAAACTCTGGCCAGGATGAAACATTATTATGACTGAAGCTCTTGTGACCCTATAGACAGCAGTCCAAAATGAGACCCTTTTGAGCTGTGCTGGGACCACTGTGGGCTGTGACCAGCAACCTCCCTCTGGGTGGGGGTCACCTCTCAGAGCCAAAACCCTCAGGTTTGCTGTTCTTGGAGGATTGCCAAAACACGTGTCCTGGGCCAATAGCTCATTCCTTGAGGCCTGATCCTTCACCCAGGAAAGGCCTCCAAAGTGAGGATTTCACTGACCTCTGGGGAGAATTTTTCACAGGCACCTCGTAGGTACTGACTGTTTCTGTCTGGGTGCATAAAGATGCACATATGCTATAGCAAATCTGTGAGAAGTGCAGCTTTCTTAGATGTTTAAGTATCTTGGATATCTAAGTAAGTTAGGCCTGTAAGTAAGGTTAAATTATAGTTATAAACTTACTTAAATGCTGCTAAGTGTTGTTCTTTTGCTAAATTGTTAAACATAAGTTATAAGCTAAGTGTTGCTAAGTGTTACTCTTCTGCTGAGTTGCTAAGTATAGTTTCAAAGTTATAACAGGCTAAATGCTGTTAAGTGTCATTCCTCAGATTGTTAAGGCTAAGGTATAAATTAAGTTAGGTGTAAGTTAAATGTTTTCTTATGTTAAATTGTTAGTCTTAAGGTATAAGTTAAATTAAGGTACTCTTACATTTGAGTGCTGTTAAGCTTTTAGGCTGTGTTCATTCTTATCCTTGCCCACACTGTCTTTTGTCACACACACATACACACCCATAGATAGTTCTTAGGTAATTTTTTCTTTGATTGCGTGGATTTTGTTTCATTTTGTTGTTGCTTGTTTTTCCTTGTTGTGCCCTGGCTGCCCTGTAACTAGTAGAGTGAATCTTGACAACAAACTTGTGCTTTGATGCTCAATATTAAATCTAACTTTTGCCACTGATTTTTTAAGTGATCTCAAACCCTTGTCCATAACAACAATCTTGCCCCTGCTTGGGTTAGCTGATCCCCTGCCATGAGATGCACTCACCTTGCCCAGGTGCAGGTGAGTATCTCCAAGTAAGTCCTTGTGGTACTTGGCTACTAGGCAAACCATCTCATCATACATCTTACACTTCTTGTACATGGTGATGGCCAGATCAGGTTCATTCACAGTGATGTACAGCCTGGCAACATGAGCACATCAAAACGCTCAGCCAAGGACACGACCAGTCCCTGGAATCTTTCCACATCCTGAAATACCAGCTTCAGTTCTCCGTGTGTGGAGAAAGTTCCTCTGACCATTCCAAACCCAGTCCCAAATTCTCCCCCTAACCCAGGAAAGGGCTTCTCCTCATTACAGCTAATTTTTCAGGGCTCAGTCTTGGGCTGACACCAGTACTGGAAGAAACTCACCTCTCTGCTTCTTTGTACTTGCCCTGTCTCTCCATCTCCTGGGCCTGGGTTATGTACAGCACGGTCACCTCCTCCTGGCTCATACACTTGAGTGCCAGCTGATAAAAGGAACGCACAGGGGAGAAATGAACAGCAATTTCCTGACACGTGACAGTGGAGAAGGTGAAAACATATTTCCTTCCCATCTGACAAACAGATATCCGTGCTATATGCTCTGCAAAGAATGGGCAGACATTTGTCACTGTCACAAAGCACACAGGACCAGCTCTTGGAAAGGACCATTTGTGCCAGAGGTGCACCCACATGGGGCTGTGAGAGAGAGAAGACCAGGGTCAGGATGGGAACATTGGATTTCTTTCTGGCTACTGGATGTCCCTGCACATATATCTGGGAAGAGTACTGGTTGATGAGGTGCACAAGGCACTACCACCTCCTGATGGAAGATACGTCTCACCAAGTGGGGTGAGGTGCACAGAAGCTTTGACACTACCTTGTGAGCCTGTTCCCAGAGCCCAGCCTGCGTGTACATGTCGATGGCATCCTTGGTCTGGCCTCCTTTGATGTACAGCTCCTCTGCAACCTGCCAGGAAAAGACCACACTCAGTATAGCCAAGGGACACACAGAGCAGTGGTGACTGTGTCTGTGGCCTCACCTGATACTCCTGTAAAGCTGCATAATGCTGGGCAATCTTGAGGTAATATTTGGCTGCTGTCTGTTTGTCCTGCAAGTCCAAAATGTAGATGGCCTTCTTCCACTGCCGGGCTCCCAAAGCTGCCTCGAGGGCCTTAATTGAGCACCTGGCACCAAACCCATCAGTCTTTAGAGCCAGGCAGCAGGCATCTCCTCTAGCTACACTGTGCCAGCGAGACTAGAGTGCTCTGCTGCCTGATTCAGCTTCCTGAGTTAGAGCAGCATAAAGCAGCTGAGTAACTGGCAGTGTTAAGGGGGATGAAACGACTGGGACAGCAGGGAAGAGCAATCAGCACTGTAAGACCTTGGGAGAGATGTGGGAAGGCATCAATGGCTGGTGCACATGAGCAAGCGGGGCACTCCTAAGTGGGATAGTGGGGGCTCACTCAGGCAAACCCCCTGCTGATACAGGCAAAGGCATCAACTTCATGCCCTGCCAGTATCCTGCTGCTTATACAGCCTTCCCCTGCTCCCACCTGGCTTCGATGTAGTGGTTAATAGCAGCATCCAGCTGTTTCTGCTGCACCAGATGGTCTCCCCAGGCCTCCTCCAGCTTCACAACTTCTGCAGGAAATGCCAGGCGAGCCAGCTCCACGGCTGTAAGGGGACACAAGAGCTGTAATGCTGAGGCCAGCAGGGAAGCAGAACTGTGGGGCAAACATGGGCCTTGGATCTTCAGAGGAGGAGGGGAATGGTGACTGTCTAAGCCACTCCAGCTCCCATGGGTTACCCAGCAACCTAGACCCTGTGGAGAGCTGGGGCAAATCCATGCTGCTGCAGTCAGCATGGTCAAGGGCTTGGGAACAAGACACTCTCCTGGGACTGCATGTACAAGTGCAACTCTGTGAAAATATGCTGAATGATATGATAGGTGGGAGCTGCAGAGCATCCAGGCATCTCCAGGCTCCAGGGCAATATTTCTTGTTGCCACCAGGCCAGAGTAGCCAGGCTTCTGCTGGAGATGAGTGGGAGGAACATACTGAGTACAGTACCTTTCAGGAAGGCACTGCCCTTGCCATAGCACTCCAGAGCCTTTCGTGGGTTCCCAACCTTCTCGAACAGGTCTCCAGCCTATGACAGATACAAGCTGCCAGTTTCCAGAGCCACCACTCCCCACATCATCACACCCTACCAGCTCCATGCACACCCCTGCACCAGCTCTGCCTTCCCAACTAACCAAGTGTATGGGGATTGACATACTGCTAGGAAAGACAGCATGTGCCAAGACCATTGTCCTTCCTGCTGACTGACCCCAGGACAGCCATCCTGGAAGACCAAAGGCTCACTCCCTTCAGTATTTGAATGGTGGCAAGACCACACATCTAAAGAACTGTAAAAACAGGGCAAGTATATACCAGCCTTTCCTCTATTTGTCCATCTCTGACAACCCGCACAGCAGAAGCTGCCTGAGTTTATTGTGATGCCCTCACATCATCATATTTAATGGCTTTTGACAGACTCTATCTCCATGATTTGTCTAATAATTTTTGAACTATTTATACTTTTGGTAACAACCTCCAGTAGCTGGGAGCTCCAGTTATTCTTTCAACAAAAAGCTTAAGAAAAGATGGCAGTTGTGAAAAAGTACAAAGCTGTCTTGTGGTGAAATGGCCAGATAAATTTAGACTAAAGAAATGTAATTTATAAAAGAGATATAAAAAAGCTAACAAAAAACAATGTTTTTTTTCACACAACATCTAACTGAAGTGGGTAACTCATAGCCAAAATTGTAACTTAAAATCTACATGTGGTTCAAGCAATAATTTGCCACGGTCATGGAAGCAAAATCTATCAAGAGCTCTCAAACATGGAAGTAGAGCTGTTCAGATACATTATAGGCTGAAAACTGCTGGACCCCAAGAAAAAACACTAGGGGAAGTGCCACCCTGTATTTGCCTGCCCTGTTCTTTATTTTTTTATGTCTATTTTAATTTTATTATTTTAAATAAGCACATCTGGCAGGTGCTTATTTTTTAAGCACCTGCCAGAGGCCACTGTTTTTAAGCACCAGTCAGAGGCTACTGAGCAGCGGGCAGACTCAGCACAGCTTTCTTACATTAACATGATGCGCTATGGAAAAAATACCCTTTGATTTTAAAACTGTCACCTCACAATAAGTTATCCATTTTTGATGTTATTAGACACAGAGAATAATCACATCCCTTCTTTATGATATTCATGGCTTTACAGACAGTCTTCAACTTCTTTGTTTTGCTTCCTTAACTTTTCCATTTAGGCCATCCTTACAGTGTATTTTATTCTGATATGAGAAAACACTGACATTTCCACAGTGATATCACATTTTCAGTTTGATTCATGACTCTGTTCCTTTGATTCCCATCTTCCTAAGGCCTCCTTAACTATTACCGACACTCTATATTCTGGAGACATGTTGGCAATCAGATGTGATCTTTTTCCTGATTAATAAGAGTAATTCTAGACCACACCCATGTACAATGGGTACAGTGAGGATTTCCTCATAAATGTTAACTACAATCAACCCAGAATTACCTCTGCTACCTTCCAGCTCAGTCCCCCTCTGTCTCACAGGTGCAGAGGATGGGGTAGGGGCCCTGATGCCCCTGAGCTGAAAGCCCAGTGGGAAGGGCATTCACCTGTTCATACAGTTCCCCTCTGATCAGTGCCGTGGAGATCCTGTCGACGACATCCCCGTTGGTGAGCAGCTCGTCCCTGCTCATGGCCAGCCGTGCTGCTTTGGCTGGCAGCCCTGCCCGCAGATACAAGCTGATGGCTGCCAGGTAGTCACCCTGTCCCTCCTGGACCTCCCCAGCCTTCTCCTCCTGCTGGGTATCCAGCAGCCACTGGTAGTAACCCCGACGCAACTTCTCCAGCATTGGGTGTCCCTGTGGAGAAACACAGAACTGGTAGTCCTGGGTAGATGAGATATTGTCCAGCTCATCCTGCAGGCTCTAAGCACCTGGTCACAGCACCAGGCCTCTTGTCACCCAGTTATCAGAAACTGCAATGGCAGCCCTGTGTACCATGGCACTACCCATTCTTTTTTGAAGCCACAGATACTCCTAAACCAATTTCAGTAGCTTTTCTCCCTGCTCATCCAGGTCTGTACTTACACCAGTGCAACCCGCCCTTCTATTTGGAGCCCTTCTAAACAAAAGCAAGGTAGGGCAGGTGAAAAGAACACAGACCCTGAAGTGACTCCCAACCAGAAGATTCACCAAGCAAGACCAGCCTATAGCCCAGTGCAGCAGTATTCTGTACCTTGGCCTTGGCCACCACAATGCATTCATCCCACATGTGCAGCTCCTGGTACATGTCCATGGCCTCCTCTGGGGCGTTCTGTGTTGGAAAGCAAAGTGTTAACCTGAGCAGACACACTGCCATGAAGCTGTCACAGCAGGCAGGGTTAGATGTGCAGAAAACACTTGGAAAAGTGTGCTGTCTCCATTACTTGGATATACATCCTCCCTCATACTCTTCCTACACCTCAGGGTAATTCTACACTTCAGAACAAGGAATACCTTTTCTACTTCATGGAAAAAACTCTTCTGCTAGGAACAAGCAACATCCTCCTTTCCTCTTACAGCAGAGGGCACACTCCTCCCCACCCAGAAATAAACAGCACCTTTTCCATCCCTTGTTCCTTTACTCACTTGTTCCAGAAAGATCATCTCTGCCAGCTTGTAGTTCTTGTCTAGCATGGCCAAGCGGGCCCGCACCAGGTAATGGTCTGTGCCATCCCCACCCTGCAGACAACAGCAGCAAGCTCAGTGTGCTGAGGGAAAGAACAGGCTCTAGAATGGAACATGGAGGGGATTGAGGTGGAGGCTGGTCACTACAGAAACAAAAGACAGTTGAGAATCACAGCAGTGACAAGCCAGGACAGTATAAAATGGCCAGCTTGGAGAGGGACCTGGCAGCTGTTGACAGAAGACAATGTCAGCAGTTTCTACATGAAGAGATACTGGTCTGTAGCACAAACACTGACGAGCAAGGACACAGAAGATAATGTGCATGCAAACATTTACAGAGCAGGAAAATTTCACTTACATGCTCCTGAGCTGCCTGGTCAGCAATGACATTGGTTTCATGCAGAAATCGAGCCTTTGCCATGTTTCCCAGAGCTGCAAAGCACCTGGAAAATGCAAAGCAGTTAGTTAATACCCAAGTTTTGTTGCCTAATTTTCTGTTAAGAAAATCAGAAACCAGGCAGCAGACTCAGCTCAGCAATGGGAGAGGTGGGGTGGCCCTACTTCAAGAGAAGGATTTTGCCAAGATGTGCCCTCTAGCCCTGCTCCATGGGAGAATCCAGGAACATGACCAAGGCTCATGTTCACCTCCCCAGGCTTCAGAATGCCTCTAGCTTGCTGATGTCTGTCAGCCCTCTGAGTCCTTGCTATACACAGCTTTGGGCTAACATCAATAAAAATTTATGCTACAGAGGTGTTCCCAGCCCTGGTTCTGGCATTACCAGCTGGGATGAAACAGCAAAGCCATGGCCTAGCACAAAGAACAGGTAAGTCTCCAATGCAGGGAATACTCTAGACCATACACAGAGGCACATCTTTAGCTGGATCCTGGTTTCTGGGATTCAGCAAAGAGCATGTTGAAGCCATGAAGATGTGATGTACCTCTCTGCAATGTGCAGCTGTCTCGCTTCCAAAGCCAGTCTGCTGAGGGTCTTCCACATGGCCTCAGTCTCTGTGGACATTTCCAGCGTCTCCAAAAATGCAGCAGCCCTTGAGACAGAGACATTTGCAGTCTTTCAGTGACAGAAGAGCTCTCTGAAGAAAATCCCAGACTGAGACAGGAGCTTCCTAACCAGAGTGGCACTGAAACCAAAGTCAGCTGTGTGTGGCCAGCTCTGAAGAGGACAGTGTAACACAGAGCCTGACTGAGCAGGTGGAAATTCAGACATCTTCCTAACTGGGCTAAGGTACTTAGAGGCAGATGATCAGCAGAAGGATGTAGCAGTGTGGGACAAACCTAAAGTGTTCTGTCTGATACAAGTCCCCACTGAGAAAGTCTCTGAAGACACAACAGTGCTATGAACATGTGAACTTTTCTCCCCTGGTCACTTTTAAAAGCCCTCTAAGAGTGTCAGCAGTACCCAGGCAGCTGCCATGGCCACTTCAGGCAGTCAATTTTCACTCTGCACAGCTCCTAGATGTTTCCATGATACTGCTACCATCCTTGGAAGGGCAGCAGTAAAAGCACCCAAGCACCACTTCACATCTGGCTGCTCTGGAGACTCTTATTCACTGCAATTAATTGACAGCTACCTTCAGCAAAGCCCTGTTGGTGCCAGTGGGAGCAGACTGGCCAGTCTCTCCCTGAGTTTGAAACCACAAAGCTGCAAGGAGGAAAAAGCTGAAAAATCTCTCCTGAAGGACTCTGATGTTCATTATAGCCAGACTTGACACCAACATCATGCTGAGAATCTCAGGTTCAACTCTGGAAAAGCTGTGCTGCTGCCATTCATGGGTCATTGATTCCCAGGTGTCTGGCATGTGATATGAGCTACCTGCCATCCCCACTGGCGTATCCAACACTTACCTGTGATAATCCCCATCATCAATGGCAGTTCCAAACTCTATGAGGCCTTCATCCAGGGTGTAGGGCACAGTGTTCACCCCTTCAGATACTATCACTTCAGTCTTTCCATCATTCCTTTCCAAGCCTATGATATCCCCCTAGAAAGAGTACCAGCTGTCAATACTCCCCTGCTCATCTGAAGTGTGTGGGGTTTCAGGGGTGTGAGGGCAGCACTGCAACAGCTTTGCCAGTCGTGGCTCTTCTGAATGAGCTCGCACTGAGCACTGAGCCATGAAGCAGCACCTTGCTCCATCTTCTGCCAGAAATATCTGCCACAAAGTTGACAAATGAGCTTGTATTTTGTCCATAAGAAACAAACAGTTCCCTTCTGTCTCCTTTCTGCCATACCACCCTTGCTACTCCCACACACGTGAGGAAGAAGAAGAAGAAGAAGAATCTGCAGGACTCAATCAAAGTCTCCCGAGTTTTACCTTCAGAGGAAACATGGTGACTCGCTCTGGAGCATCAATGTTGTACCAGATACAGAGACTGTTTCTGTTCTGAGCAACCACCACATCACTGCCCGGGACCCACTGCACGTAGGAGCAGTAGTTCAGAATGGTTGTCTTGGTGCTGCTCTCAATGTCATAGAGCTGCAGCTGGAGAGGGAAAAGAGAACTGGTTCAGTTGGACTTGTGGCTGGGCAGCTAGCTCACACAAACATCGCAGGAACAGCTGAGCAGGCGTCTTGGAAACACACATCACCCATCAGGAAACAGACTTTTTTCCAAGACTCACATCCTAAAATCTCATACTTATTTACACAGGTCTATAAGACCTTTTTAAACCCTTGCAGCATTTCAAGCTCTTGCCTCCCTTAGAGCTTGGCATAGACACATATAAACCAGAATATGCCCCATGCTACTACTGTTCCCTCTCAGCTGCAGAGCTGGAACAGGAAAATGGGCTCTGAAGTCCATAATGGAAACAAACTAAGGGACCAAGAAGGGCCTTCCTCTGCAGTTTTGGGCTGAACTCTCCATCCCAGGCACAGTCCTGTTGCAACCTTAAAAATTATTTTGCTCCAACCCTCTGCCATAAGCAGGGACATCTTCCACCAGACCAGGTTGCTCCAAGTCCTGTCGAACCTGGCCTTGAACACTTCCAGGGACAAGGCAGCCACAGCTTCTCTGGACAACCTGTGCCAGGGCCTCAGCACCCTCACAGGGGAGAATTTCTCCCCAATATCCCATCTAACCCTGCCCTCTAGCAGTGGGAAGCCATTCCCCCTTATCCTCTCACTCCAGGCTCTTGTCCAAAGCCCCTCTCCAGTTTCTTTGGAGGCCCTTTAGACACTGGAAGGGGCTCCAAGGTCTCCCTGGAGCCTTCTCTTCTCCAGGATGAACAATCCCAATTCTTTCAGCCTTTCCTCACAGAAGAGGTGTTCCAGGCTTCTGATAATTTCTGTGGCCTCCTCTGGACTTGCTCCAGCAGCTCCATGTCCTCCCTGTGCTGGGACCCTACATCTGGAAGCAGCAGATGGGGGTCTCACCTAAACAGGGCAGAGGAACAGAGCCCACCCTCCCCTGCTGCCCTCACTGTGGGATTGGTTCAGGACACAACTTATGCTTGGCCTTGTTACATCTCATGAGATTTCCATGGGTACAGCTGGGGAGCTGGTCCAGGTTCCTCTGGATGGCCCTGTCCTCCAGGTGTGTCATTGCTCATCTTGGTGTAATCTGCAGGCTGGCTGAGGGTGTACTCAATCCCTTCATTTGTATCATAATATGGATATAAAATAGTACTGTCCCATACAGACCCCTGAGGGGCACTGCTTGTCACTGATGGCCACCAGGACTCTGAGCTGTGAGCACTTCCCTCTGGACACAGATGTTCACCCAGTTCCTCATCTAGCAGACAGTCCACCATCAAACCCATCTCCCTCCGGTTCAGAGAGAAGGATGTTGTGAGGGACTGTGTGAAAGGCTTTACAGACATCTAGATAAATGACATCCAAGGCCCTTCCCTTGCTCACTGATGGGGTCTCTCCATCAGAGAAGGCCATTGGGTTGGTCAGGCAGGACTCGTTGGTGAAGCCATGCTGGCTGTCCTGAATGACCTGCCCTGCTTGTCCTGAATCCCTTCCCATTCCCCATCTGCCTTAGCACTGCTTCTAGAGGGATCTGTTCCACGATCTTCCAAGCCCCCAAGCCACGAAGAGGTGAGGCTACCAGGTCAGCAGTTCCCAGCGTCCTCCTTCCTATTCCTTTTAAAGATGGGTACAATGTTCTTTTTCCAGTCACTGGGGTTTCACCTGACTGACATGACTTTTGAATACCACAGACATAAGTACTGCAGAAGAATTGTGATTTTCACTGTCAGGTGTGATGAGATGAAGCAAGACATCCAGTAACTAAGTTCAGCATTAGCTATGACTCAAGAATGCAACACTGCCAGTTCATGAAATCTGGACATGGTCAATCTTCCCCAAAGGAGCACTAAGCAAAAAATCAGGAGTATTTCAGATGTGCTTCTCACCTCCCTCCCTCCATTCAGGCATATCTGTCTCTACCTCTCCCCACACATGCCATCCTGCCACATGGCCTGAGGTGCTTGCCTCACCCTCAACTTCTTGTCCCTGAAGAGCAGTTTGTGGCCTGTTTCATTGAGCTCCAGCCAATCGATCTTGCTGTCATGACTGATTGTGCCAGTGTTGTAGCCACCAACAAGGTCCACTTGGGAAGGAAAGAAAGGAAACAGTGTCAGTACCTGATGTACCTCAAAGCGCTCAACACCCACAGCTGTGCCAGAGGAATCAGATGCCTGGGACCTATTTAGGGCAAGACCCTCAGCAAAGACACTGTGACATGGATACCAAAAAGCAGTGACATTTTATTTTGATGCCTTCTCAGCAGCAGCAGCTCTCTCCCACTGTCTGTGAGCATGCACAGCTCATGGGCAGTGCAGGTACAGAGTCTGGGTCCAGGACACAATCCCAGCCACCCATGGCTGTGTCTATGACAGGTAGCATCCTGTCCAAAGCAGGACAGCCTGGTTTCCACTGGACTGCTGCTAGGCAGAGGGAATGCAAAGGGGAACTTCAAGAATCTGCTGCTTGGTACAGGGAATGCACAGAGGACCTTCAGGGATATGCTGCCTGGCACAAAAAATGAAAAGGAATAAGGAAGGCTGGAAAAATCCAGGGAAGGGTAAGGAGGGTCACACTCACCTGTTGCTATAGTCTTGATGTCTATCAGGTAAGCCAGCCTCTTGTTCTCATCCACACCTCGCTGCTGTCTCTCATTGATACGGACACTGTGATTTGAAGGGAATGACTATTACCTTCACTACTCCCAAAATTCACATTTGAATCACAGAGTCCCTCCTGACTTCCCTGCAGTTTCTCTGAGCACATGGAGCCTCTGCAGCTCTCTGACCTGTGACACTTGCCCAGTAGCTATAGCTGCCTCAAGTGAGAACAAAGCTTTCTGATGCATGACTTCCCCCTGAAGCTGCCCCTCTGGTTCAGGGTCCCCAATAACACATTAGTTACATTGCTCTGAGCAGCCCATGATCACCCCTTCTGAATCAGAACATGAGGTATAGAATTTTGGAGGGACAGAGGAGGTCCTGCTGGCAACTGAGACCCTAATGGTGCTGTACCAGGACCAGCTGGATGCAGAGTTGCCTGAGAACACGCACAGGAGGTTCAGCAACAGCCATGGCAGGCTGCACCAAGATCAGACGAAAAGAGGCTCTTGTACTTCTAAAACTTGACAGCCTGTAATGTGGCAACTAAAGCCATCACTGGCCCCTGTGAAGTGGGTGTCTGGGGCCTGCATGCTACAGCGTGGGACACCTCCAGTGTTACATATCTGATCTCACTTTCCTAAATGCCTGTGCTGGTTACACGGGCAGATGTAACCATTACCTGACCAGATGAGGGTTCACAAACTCTGTGCGGACAGATCCCAGAATGTCATTGCTTCCATATTCCACTAGTGTCAGCTCTCCAGCATTAAAGATCATGCAGACCTGATGGTGAGAGGGGAATACACTTTCAGAGTAAAGCCACAGAAACACTCACACCTACCAGTGACGGGTAGGAAAGAATTCTGCTGCACACAAATCTAAATTTAAATACTCTGGGATGACTAAGGAGCTGTTCTTGTCTTTTTGTTGTGACTGACAGCTTTTCCTCAAGGCTGGGGATTTTAATTGTGGGCCTATCAGTCCTGCAGGAGTCAAGCTCTCCCCATGACAGCTGTATTCCGTATCTCTAACACCCTCTCTGGCCACTGATCTTTTATTGCTTCTCTCTCCTTCAGGGTTATGACTTACATAACTCATCAGTCCACACACTGAGTTTATTCTATACCTGGCATGTGGAAAAGGCAAGTACAGGGAAGAAGCAGATTAGGATCTGCATGAAGAGGTCAAATCCAGGCAACTGCTGAGAAACAGGGTTTTCCAGAAATGCAGGTGACACTTTTCTTGCTGATGCATACACAGCTCTACACACCATTCATGGGGAGCATTCTGTCCCATACTACTTACATTCTCATTGTCGAAGAAGAACTTCTCATTCCCCCCAGATCCTTGCCAGGCCACCTACAAAGCAATGGCATGGGGTAAGGCTGACAGGCTGACAGCTCCCCCAGCACCAGTCTGCAGATGATGGGGTCCTCTGTCCAGCTTTTGGCTCCCACAACAGACAGCATGACTTACATTGCACAATGGATTGTATTCCATCACTTTATCTGTCAACACTGTTTTTCAGTCATTCCCAGCTTGCAAATTCCACATGTTCCTCTCCTTTCTTTAGACTCAGCTTCAGACTCGAGCTCTCTTTGTATAGTACATTACTGCCTTTCTAACAAGAGGCCTTAATGGGACCAAGGCATTCCCTCTATCCTAGACCTCACAGACCCTTCTCCACCTTCCCCAGACCAGCTTTATTACAAAAAGCACCCAAACAGCTTCTTTGCCTCTATTAATCATAGCCACGGAATCACTGCTAACACTTGTGGGAGCAGAATCTGCTCACCACATGTAGCTGAAAGCCTTTTTTTTAGGGTCATTCTAGCAATGGCTGATCAGCACGGTGCCAGTAGGAGAACAACTGACTGGAAATTTGTGTAGGGCACTGGATAATACAAGAGCTGCTGTGGTAACAACAGGCAAGTGATCAGAGAAGCAGAAAACTGAAAGCCAAGGCTACAGCAGTCCTCTTCCCTCACAGAGTGGAGTGCAAACTCCAACTTACTGCTTCAAAGGAACTCCAGTGAGACAGCAAGAGAACAAATGGACATCTCACAGCCTTGCTCTTTCTGAGAAGTGAGTATAACTGTGCAATCAAAAGAAAAACTCAGTGCAGCAACATGCAGAGAAAGCTGGGAGCTTCATTCTGGCCAAATTCTCAGTTAATATTACCAAGTATCAGCATTCTCCAGCACAAACCTCCAGCCAGAGCCCCTGCTCCAGGAGAGATTAATTAGCTCACCATCAGTCTGATTAAAGGTATGTGACAACTTGGCGAACAAAGCAAATATGTCCTTGAAGCCTATTTAATGTTTTTATTAGACATTAGCCTATTGCCCACATTCTCCAGGCTCAGCACATGGGCTCAGCACTCAGTGCACTGCAAGGCTCAGGGGATGGACAATTTTGTGTGAATTGTCTGGTATCAGAAATGGCACTGGCATAAGCTGTGGGATGCAGCCATGAATTGTTTTTTGATGATTTTATATTTTGTTTCTTTTAAACACACTAAGGTTTGTACGTTCACATCTGGAATGTATATATGTGAAACATCCAGATTTGGGCCCCCAAGTAAAAGAAAGACTGATATACTGGAGCAAGTTCAGCACACTGCCAATCAAGATGGTTGGGAGTGAAGCACACTGTGAAGAGAGGCTGAAGGAATTTGGCTTCTTCAGCCTGGAGAAGGGAAGGCGTAGGAAACCTCTAATACAGTGATGCCAGGCTTTTTTTGGCAGACGCAGAGTGAAAGGATGAAAAATGATCATAAAACAGAAATCAAAATACCAAGAAGACTTAGAAAAATGTTTTCCTTCATGAGTACAGTAAAGCATTGGAATAGAGGACTAAAGAAATTGTGGGACCTGAGCAACAACATCTGAATTTAATATTGACTTCCCTTTGGGCAGTAAGTTTGATAAGAAACCTCCCAAGGGCCCTTTTAACCTGAATTATTCTATGATTCTTTGAAAAGAGGGATTGTTCCCACGCAGAAATCATATTCTCCGAGTTATGAAGTTAAGCATTTGACAGTCCAGAAATGCCACCAATTTTCCAGTACCTCACTGAGCTTGTTGGAGCTGACATCACCCAGCAGTAACGTGTCTGAGGTATGGGCCACCAGGTACCTGTCCTTCCCCAAGATCTTCACCTCATCAATCTCATAACCATACTGGGATTTCAACACAACTCGGGTTCCTGTGGAGAGGTTCTTCACAATGACCTAGTGAAAGTGAGAAAAAGCAGTATGAGGCCATACACAGAGGAACAGCACAGACTTCTTGCCCCATGGAAGATTAGGCAACAGACAATACTAGGATATTTAGATATCCCCAACATTTCTCTCAGCTTTTTTTAAAAACCTTACCATTCCTTTTGCATAGGATGACAGCTGTAGTAGGTATGTGGGATTCTTACTTTTGCCATTTACAAGTTACTAGCCTAACTGGAGTCCCACTCAGGCCCCCAAGCATAGGCCCCCTTTGAAGAGTCCTGTTCTCTCTCCCCTGACTGCACACGGGTGCCTAGGCTGCCAGCTCATCCTTACTGAACATTCTGAACAAGGTCAATTTGGCTGAAATGAAATCACTTTAGAAGTCTGCACATGACATGGAGGTACCTCACGAAAATTCACAAGGTAGTAAATTACCTCCATGGTCTCTTATGTGATCTAATACCCACCCAACCTTAGCCCTGTCCCAGGCATATCCCCTATGCCTTTCTCAACAAGTTGGCACGAACAAACCATAGGTACAGAACTCCAAACACATCTAGTTCTGGCAAACATCCCATTCATCAGGAATTTCATACCTCATTAGACACTCTCTTACCTGGCTTGGTCCCACGTATGTCATTTCAAATTTATTTTTGTAAATGGTTTTGCGAAGGCAGCAGTCAAACTGTTCAACTCCTCCACACAACGTACCCTGGGGACAAAAACACATGTGGTCAGTGAACTCTGTTAAGGGGAGAGATTCCAGACCCTGCTTACATGAAGAGGATCAGAGGTCAGACACAAACACACCGGTCCCAGCTGTTCTGGAAAACAAGGTTCAAGCACCCACATGCAGGAGGACCAGTCCTATTTTGACTTTCTTTAGACAACAGAAAGACTGAGCCATTCTCAGAAAAAAAATGAAGATTACCAAATGCTGGCATGAATCTGGGACGAGAGCAGGTGGGGTTAAAAAGCACTTTTATCCTCATCTTTACCATTATTCTTCTCAGTTTCCCACTTCTCCGTCTCCCAGCCCCCTAGTCTCTCCTGCCTTCCAGAAGAATCCTTTCACCTTTATTTCTTTCTTCATAACATCCCCATTCTTTCCACTGATCTCCTATCCCTTAGCCCCTTCTCTTAAAATATTTGTTCACATGTTCAATAATTCTTGGTCTGAAAATATTTCAAGAATTCTTGATTGTTTAACACAAAACCATAAAAAACTAATATAGAAAAGTCATAAAGAACATAATTTATAAATCATTTAAGTGTTTGAAGTTAGTCAACTTACTACAGAAAATATGCAGGAAGATCAATTTAAAGAGATTTAAAGAATAATCCAACTTTAGAGAAAGACAGATTAAGGCTTGATGGCTAAACGTTGAAGAAAGAGAAGGCTGAATTGAAAACACAGCACAGAAACACAGAATGTAATTAGCAGGTCAGTTTGTATACTGCTTCTCATGGGTGCCCAGAGGAAAGAATGCTCCTGAGACTGCTCTGGAGAAGCTATGCTCATTTCACCATGCTTCTGAGAAAAGAGAAGGGCTGCTGCAACCAGTGAGCCATCACACCAGCATCCAGAAGGTTCTGCAGCTCCACACTCACACACCCGACTGCAGCAGGTCCCCTGCACCCCTGGGTGAGGTGTGACCACACCAGGATGACCACGTTCAAAGCCTTCCCCTGAGCACACCACTTTGCTCCCGTGCATAAACATCCCCCTGGTGGGAGACTCGAGGGCTCAGGCCTCCTGACACACCGCACAGATCCGTGAGCCATCCCTCTTCCATGCCAGAGCTGTAATGGTGTACAGGTGAGCTATTTCTTTGGGCTTGCCTTCCTCCCAGGCACTGCGGCGTGGGCTCCAGTTCAGAACCCGTAACCTGGGAGAGAGAGGAGATAAGAGAGGCATTAAAACCTGTGTATGGCTGACAAAGGAAGGACTACAAAGAGGAGAACTCTCTGTCAGGTACGTGGTACCTGTCATAGCTGCCAAGGACAATGGACTGGCCGCTGGGACTCGTGGCTGCTGTGGTGAATTCCTTCTCTGATGAGTCCCGGCTGTAGTCAAAGGTTTGAATCACGCTGCCTTCCTTCCCGTAAGCGACAATCTTCTTGTCACAGCCTGCAGCCACAATGCTGCTGGATGCCCAGGCGAGGGCGTAAGGAGGACAGGGATGCACCGCCAGCTTACCCTACAGCAGACAAGAACACTCTGAACACGGGAATGGCCCCAGCTCCTAGCTGGCCTCTGTGCTCAGCTATCCCAGTGGGGACCAGTATGGGACCTTCTGTAAAGCCCAGTTCACGGGGGCAGCTTTGTCTAACTGCCTAGTCTGTAGGAAGACAAACCAGAACTGAGAGATTTATCAGCTATTATATTCATTAACTGTGTGAGAAGAATTCTAATGCCAGTAAGAAGACTGATACCATTAACTAGACTGAAATTGAATTTCCAACACAGCAGAGTATAGATGGATCTTCATGATAGCATGGCAGAGAGCAGCCATGCTCAAACTGCTTCAGCTGGAAACAAAAGATCTGAGAACAGCATCCCCTTCATCACAGCCTGAAGCACAGAGAGACTCCTGGCACAGAGGAGCGGGAGGCTCAGGAGAAATGCTGGGTGTCCAAGGATAAAATGTGAGACTGAGATTCAACATTAACTGTGGTAACTACACCCTACTTAGTGTGGGGACAATAGTGGCCACCCCAGGGAACCCCATCTCTTCAAGCATCATTCTCCTGGACACTTGAATATCAGACCTTTCCAGATACCTGAACACCCTTATGACTCATACATAAAAACATGAATTGAATTCCCCCCTTACCACTGCCCTCAGTGCATTCTAAAGCATATAATTACTGTTCTGCCTTCATTAATGTTTTCCAAAACCTTTGCTAGCAAGCACAGCCTGCAGCTCCTCTCCAGATTTCCACTCTCTCCAAGCTTGATCCCTTTCCAGAGCTCTGCAGCTGGGAAGAAGGCTGTGCAAATAGGAATTTTGCTCACTGAGAAAGATCTTTGGTACCTGTGATTCACCTGAACCCTCATCATCAAAGAAGAAGCGTACTATGGTTCCATCTGCATGGCCAGACAGGATTCCTCTCCCTGACACACTGCAGAAAAACACAGACAGGATGATGCAATGTTACAGGAAGACTTGCATCTTCATACTCATATCCCTGTCCAGAGCAGCCATTCCCAGGCTAATGGCTGATGTTCCTCATCACAGGAACCTTCCCCAAAGACAAGACAAATATCAAGTACCTGTGCCAGTGTATATAAAAAGAAAGCAGACAAAAGAACCCTGAGTGGAAAGGACAGTGACCAGTTAAGTGTCTTCATCATGTAAAATCACAATAAAAAAACTTTCTGTATTACTAAAACCCAGAAGATAAGTGACCTTCAGTGGAATAATGACTCTGCTCATAAGTGCTTACAGCTCATAAGTGCAAAGAACAGCTCTTGCACTGGAACTGTTCCAGAAGTGAGGCTGGGTGTTATGATACTAGGAATCCCTAAAAGAAACATAATGTAGGCAAAAAACACCTGGGCAAAAACTCCAGGCCTAAATCCATTTTTTATAGCATTGATGTCTTGTGCTTCTGGAGATAAGCAGGAAGAAGAGAGCAAAGAAAAGAAACAGGCCGAAAACCATGTACCCAGAGAAACACCTTTTAATGAAGATTAGAAGATTCAAGAACAGAATACAAATTCTATGGACACTGTAGCAATCCAGCAATCATGTACCAGTCACCAGAATGAGAGCATTTAGTGAAAATTCCACTCCTAGGATCATGAAACATCTCAACTTTTAGGTAAAGAATACTAAAGTAGTTGGAATGAAATCTTATTAATGAAAATAATTTTAAATTGCACTTTATGGTTATATTCCTAATTACAGCCTTGTCAAAGGTTTTATCTGGCAGAATGTTAGGTTTTTTAGCCCTTAAACATGATTAATGTTAGTTATTACTTAGATAAAGAGGACAAATGTAATCTTTATAAAGTCACAGATTCAAATACATCAATGAATATAAGTAAGCTCATGGAAACTTTCACCCTCAACTGTGTTTGAAGAACAACCAGACTGCCCCTGTGGCACAGCCAGGTACCAGATTTTAGGAAGAGATTCCTTCTGGAGAGCATAGTATGTTATTATCTTGACAACAAAGTGACAGCAAAAGAACACTGGCAACTCCCACACTGGTCCCTGTTATGCCAAGCCAGCAGCATGTGTGAGACTGAGCCAAAGCAGGGCAGGCCAAAGCAATGCCATACTCACTTGGAAGTTAGTGAGACCACGTAGGAATCTGTCCCATAGATGGTGGAAGACTTGTTGTTCTTTGTATTTGCTAAACGAACCTGAGAAAAAGAAAATGGTCAGTGTTGCTTTCATCGGTAGAATGCGGATCTCCTCCAGTGTAAGTAACATTCCCAGAGGTTCCCCTGTTCACTGTCAGGGAAAGAAATCACAGGAAGCTCATTGACACCTAGTATGTTACAGAAGTGGAAAAGCTGGAGTCACATTTCCACATTTCTAGAAAAGTTTGGAGAAATATCCAAAAGATCCAGTAGAACCTCCAGGGACTAACTGTGAACCAGAAAATTCAAGTCCACAGTGTAATCCCTCTGTTGCTGTTACTGTGGCTCACAGTGATGACTCCTACCCTTCAGCCCAGCCACTGGCAGACCCTGGCAGACCCCACAAGGGAAAGAAAGTCACACAAATAACAAGTTTCTCTACCTTTCCTTCAGCAAGACCAAAGACAATGATATTCTCTGCTGGCCACAATAAGCAGGTCACAGCACTCTGCAAAGGAGGAGGTAAAAAGAGAGGTAAGAGCTCCACCCTACCCAGCTTCCTGCCCCACTGCCACCTAAAACCGTTCATGAACAGACACTGTTCAGGCAAGAGAGATGGGGCATTTGGACAGGCCTTACATTAGCTGAAGATACTGGACAAACCTTACTTCATGCTGAAGTGTAGACTAGCTAAAAATAAGCTGGGGCCAAGTAATTGAGCACAGGAGGACTATGAGAGGGCAAAAAAGTTACAGGAATGTGTTCAGTTTGGAGCTCTTTTGTGAGTATTTCTTACTGAGCAGTGCTTGGCTTGCCACATACTGTTGGTGAATGTATAAAATCATGGCTGTTTTGAAAGATTTTTTGCAACATGTATAAAATATAAAAATAATTTCACTGTGACAAGTTCTGCAATAGCTATGAGAATACATGTCCATTGGATCTTTATTTGATTAATAAGAAATAGTGTTTATTTTTATATTGACGAGTAAGATGGTTATTAGATGCTACCAAGTAGGTCAGGTAGAAACACGCTCATTAAATCCAACCAAAGGTATTCTCAAAATCTGAGGTAAAGTCAGGATGAATAAAGCTGACCACAAAACCCAACTGTAAGAGAGGGCCAAGAAGGTTCATGAAAGCCCTTCACATCTACCCTGCCAGAACTCCAGTCAGTAAGAAGGCTGGTGTTTAGCACTGTGCCACCAGCACGAGCCTCCCTGGCTCTGCCCCATTTTAAGCATGTGGGACTGCTTAAGATACGTATCAGCATTTATTCATTCCTCATCTATTTATCTCATCTTCCATCCCTGCTCTGATCATTCATATCAGTAAACACAGCTACAATCAGACAACAAAATGTCTCAAGGTAACCAAACTGTTCATAATTTAAATGTCCAACCAATGACCAAGACCAATTTTCATTACCCCTGTTTCCCAGGAATTTGTGTGTTTCCCTCATTATCTGTCAGACTTATTTTCCACTCTAACACAACAAAATCTTGGGAACAAGCCTCACACAGTGGTGATGTGCTCATTGTTTGTCCTCCTGGCCCTCAGCAGGAGGCTTGGCTTGCCAGTGTGATCACACACTGGGATCACTGTGTGTGTGAGAGGGCTCAGTGGTAGGAGAGGGAAAGGGCTCAATAAATGATCTGTCATATTGACTAAACATTTCAAAAATTTAGTTACAGGAGAAGTATTACAGCATAACAGCATTAAGTTACAGCAGAAAGCCAGACACAGTGGTAAAACCCCAGACATACAGCATCAGGAAAAAGAAAAGGATTTAATGTGGGTAGAAAAGGGTAGAAAAGGCATGGGGAAATGAGAAATGAGAGAAAAAAAACTGAATTTCTACATTAAAAATACAAAATCCTGTACATGTGCCATGCACAGCATCTGAGCTTGTGAGAGGCCAGGAGGCCCCCACTGGGCTGGCAGCTGGAGGGGCAGGCAGCAAGCAGTACATAAGGACAGAGTTCTGCAGGGAGGCTAAATGTGCCCACACCTGCGACAGACACCTTGTTCAGGAAAGGGACAAACGGACACCAAGCCCGTTTTGCTCTATTTTCTTCATAACACTCTATTCTCACAACCACTCAGTGCAGCAGCTCAACTGCAGACAAACCAGAGGCTGACCAGCAGCTTTCCTGTCACAAAAACACAGAACTCCCTGGGCTCCCTGCAGCAGTCAGAGCAGCCAGTGGCAGGCCATGACCCAACCCTAACACAAAAGCTTTCAACCCAGAGGCTGAGGCTACCCTTCACCTGAGAGACAGCTTGAGAAAGCCTGGCACAGACTCCAGCAACTCCATCAGGAGCAGCTCTGTCGATGTCTTCAGAGGATTTGGACATGAAGGATGATTCCTCCTACCCTGCAGAGAACTTTCTTGGTGACACAGAGACTATGAGGTGATGGCACTTGCCTGGAAAGCCTGGGGCACCTGCTGGACTTTTGCCTCTGAAGGTACAAGTAGTCAGTACTCTGTATTTTCTCACTCTGATGGCTTTCTGTGCAAGGAATTCATAACACCTTTGCCTTTTCCAGACAGATCTCAGGGCAAGCCTTGGCAAACACCTACTGGGCAGACTGCTCTCTGACACAGGCAGGCTGAGCCAGAGCAGCAGAACACAGAGGTGGCCAAGGAGCAAACCTGACAGAAATCACAAATCTGAGGCAACTGAGCATGTGGAAATTGCACAGTTAGAATTCTGCACACTTTACATTTTGTTTAATAAGCCATCTTGAAGTTTAGAGCTGCAAACCTGTGAAAAATAGTTGGGCTCTGAGTGTTGCAGATTTTTCCCTTTCAACTCCCTTAAAACAGTCCGTCCACTGATGCCTGAAGTAGTCCCCAAAGTTTTGTAACTGACTGCATTGATCGTTCAACAATTTACTTGGTTGCACCCAGGCATTAAGACACCTCTGAAGCCTGATGAGCAATACGTGCCTCAGAATTTAGAGATTCTCTTAGGATCTTTACAGGTCAAGTACAGTTTGGCCAAGTACACTCGTGACTATGAGCAGAGAGACTTCTCACTGTCTTTTCCTACATATGCCGGAGGAAATGACGTCAAACAGAAGTCTGGGTCTCACCGTTTGGATGAACTTGTTGCATATCACCTTCTTGTCACCCCTGCAGAAAAATATGAACAAAAATTACTGTCAGCAACCCTACACATTCTGATCACCCTACTGTTTATACACAGTCTAGTTTGATATTGCCAAACACAGTCCACTGAAGTTTTGCGTGCTGCTAGTCTATCACAACTTTAGGCAAAAAACCAAAAAGACCCCTAAAGTCTGAGCTTCCAAACTGCTGGTGAATTGCTTTTGTGAGTACCGTTAGCACAACTCCTGCCAGCAAATGAGGCTGCAGTGGGGCAGATGTGTGCCATTGCTGCACAGCTGTGACACATGATGGCAACACAGACTCCAGCTAGCTGCACCAGCCCGGGCTCTGAAAGGGCCCTGCTGAGGAAACCTCACCTGCTGCTCCCTTCAGGCACCTGTGGCTCCCTGCAGGCCAGGAGATGGGCACTGCAGTGTGTGCCAGGGTGAGGATCAGCCTAAGGGAGCCCATGGCAGGGCGGAATGGAGCATGCTGGACCTCACCGCACACTCACCACTCCTCGCCGATCCTGTACACGTAGATAACGTTGTCTGTCTGTCCGATGGCCAGTTTAGTGGAGTCCGGCGAGAAGGCCATGCCTTTGACCACGTAGCTCTTCCTGCCGTACTGCGGAGAGGGTCGGTGTGACCGGGGGAAGGCCAGCTGCCCCAGCGCTGCCTGGCCCATGCCCGGCCCCGCTCACCTTGGCGTCTGCCGGCTTCGTGGAGAACTTGTCGCGCCGCTCGCCCTGCTCATCGTAGAGCAGCACCACGCGCTCCGCCGTGCACACGGCGAAGCGGGCGCTGCTGGCGGACCAGGCCATGCAGGTCACCCGCGCCGTCCCGTCCTGTGGGCACACACGGCTCAGCGGGCACACAACCAGCCCCAGCAGGCACACATGGCTTAGCGGGCACACAACCAGCCCCAGCAGGCACACATGGCTTAGCGGGCACACAACCAGCCCCAGCGGGCACACAGCTTAGTGGGCACACAACCAGCCCCAGCGGGCACACAGCTTAGCGGGCACACACCCAGCCCCAGCGGGCACACAGCTTAGCGGGCACACAACCAGCCCCAGCGGGCACACACGGCTCAGCGGGTACACAACCAGCCCCAGCGGGCACACATGGCTTAGCGGGCACACAACCAGCCCCAGCGGGCACACAGCTTAGTGGGCACACAACCAGCCCCAGCGGGCACACAGCTTAGCGGGCACACAACCAGCCCCAGCGGGCACACACGGCTCAGCGGGTACACAACCAGCCCCAGCGGGCACACATGGCTTAGCGGGCACACAACCAGCCCCAGCGGGCACGCACGGCTTAGCGGGCACACACTGCTCAGCGGCTGAGCACACACGGCTCAGCAGACACACTACGCGTCCCAGACCGGTCAGGGCCGCTCTCCCCGACCCGGCCTGCTCCCCCGCGGCCCGATCCTCCCCAGCCCGGCCCGGTCCGACCTGCGGGGCCAGCAGGGTTCGCACGTGCCGCAGCTGCATCGCGCCCTCCGCTGGGCCCGGGCCCGGGCCCGGGATGGTGCCACGGGCCGGGCTGGTCCCACGGGCCCGCTCCGCCGCCGCCGCTGCGGAGCTCTCCTCGCCCCGCCCCCGCTGCCGTGGCAACCCCGCCGCCTCCGCCGCGCTGACGCGAGCGCGTCGAGCCCGCGGGGACCGACCCCCCGCACACCGGCAGGGAGCAGCTCGGCTCGGCTCGGCTCGGCTCCGCTATGGAGGCGCTGCGGGCGGCGGGGCGCGCCGTGCTTCGGAGTCCGCGCCTCGCCCGACACGGTCTGGGTCTCCGCCGGCGGCGCAGTGAGTGCGGACGGGTGCGGGGTCGGGGCCGGGCATTGCTCCGGGCGAGGAGCACGCAGCTCGGCGCAGTCGGGCTGGGGATACGGCCGCTGCCTGCTGCAGGGCAGTCTGAGGGGCCTGGAGGACTGGGGGGCGGAGGGGCCGTAGGGGTAGTCGGGTTAGGGGAGGTGAGGGGGCCGGGCCGCAGGGGCCGGGGCACCGTAGCCCTGCAGCTTCTCGCCGAGCCCTCCCTGCCCCGCTGCCCGTGCTGTCTCCTCCTGCCCCACTGCGAATCGAGGCCGCCCGCGCCAGTGGGCTGACGGGCCTGGGCGGCCGTGCCAGGTGCTGGAACACGCTGGACTGCACCGGGGACCTCCCCGGCCTCCGCGGGCCTCGGGCCCCTCGGGCTGCCACTCCTGGTCCTCTGCGAGTGTGCCAGGCCAGCCCCTGCTGTCTGCGGCCCGGCAGGATCCGGGACCGACCCATGACACATCCCTGGACGTGTTCAAGGCTGGGTTGGACAGGTCTTGGAGCAACCTGGTCTACTGGAAGGTGTCCTGCCTGTGGGAGTGAAACTGGATGAGCTTTAACATCCTTTCCCACCCAAACTGCTCCATGATTCCATGACCCTGCAGGTACCCTGTGGCACAGGAAGGCCGCGTTTGGCTGTTCTCAGTCAGCTGCTGAGGCTTTGCTGGAGCACCCACACTTGCCCTGGCAGCACTGGTATACATGGACTGTCCTCAGAGTTTGGAGTGACACAGGGTTCTACTGCCCAGGGTGGAGGTCACAGGTGCCTGCATGACACCAGGCAGCTTCCCTGATAATTGGCACTTGTGGAAGAGTATGCTGTGCAAATAAGGTCTCCTGATTTCCCTGTGGGTTCAGATTATTCCAATTATGAGTTGGACTCTTCTGCAAGTGTGCCAGTAATGCTCAGGGAGCAAATCCCAGGGAAGAGGTGAAAATAACCCTGAAAAGTATTAGCTTAGTGTGAACAGTACATAGCTTGGCAATTCCTATCTCTTTCTTAAGAAAGCATCTGTAGTGCAGTTGCTTCTCAGTCATCCCAGCTGGGACCACAAGTGCTGACTAAGCTGCCCCTGCCCTGGCACCCTGCTGCTGCAGGTGAGATGCCAAGGGGTTTGGCTCTGCTTACACTGGGCCAATCTGGGGATTTTGATCTGAGCATAGCAGTGAATGCTCTTCAGGTGTGCCATCAACTCAGGTGGCTGGGATGAATGCACTGCAGAGAACATTTTGTTTGTAATGAAACAGAAGAGACACAGGAATACAAGGTTTTTGCAGACAGCAATGAGGGCTGCAGCATCCTCAGCCCTGTGCAGATATGCAGGAGCTGTCTGTCAGCACTGACAGAGTCTGGACTTCTGGGGCTAGAGGACTAAAGCTTCAAGGGTGAACTGCCCACTCCTTCTGTTCCTCTTATGAGAGTGGCACAGAGCCAGGAGAGTGTCCTGCTGGGGGCAGGAAGCAACATTTCTGCTGGGAGCCATGGGTGGGGGGGTGGCTCTGGCAGGACTAGCTGTGGGGCTGCTGGCACATGGCTTCTAAGGGCTTTTGTCTTTGCAGAGCTTCCTGAGAGCTGGGCCGATATGCAGGAACCACTGCTTGAGGGGATGTGCTTCACCCTCAAGTATCTGGGCATGACGCTGGTAGAACAACCAAAAGGAGAAGACATGGCTGCTGCTGCCATCCGCAGGATCGTGGCCACGGTGAGAGTCGGTCCTGGGGCCCTGGTGTGTGGGGTCAGAGCCCAGCTCCTGCACTCCTGCACAGGGGAGTGTCTGTATCCTAGCCCTGAGCTCCAGTGAGGGACTGTGCCCTTCCCAAGAGGAGGGTGGCGTGCAGGAGGCTACTGGTGTCTGCCTGTGTGCTGTGGGGAAGCTGTCTTCCTGCTGGATAGCCCCAGCCACCTGCTGCTATGCCTGAACCTGGCTGGGAGCAGAGCTGTGCCTGCCACAGCACGGAGAGAAGGGTGAAGTACTGGGAGAAGTGGGTTCTGTCCTTTCCTGTGTGTGTGGCAGTAGAGTGAACAGATTTGAAGAGTGTTCTGTTCAGGGCATGCCTTCTTGCCAGACTCTGCTATCCCATCCCTACAGTAGGAGCCTTTGCAGAAAGTATCCAAGTGAGTGATACTGTACACTGTATGTGTGGGGCTCCTTCCAGCAAGGGGGTGAGGTGAAGACCCTTGCCAGGTTTGCAGAGATTGCTGGTGTTTTTCCACTGCCAGGCACGGGTTGGAGCTCGCAAGTTTCAGAAGGTGATTCTGACAGTGTCTCCAAGGGGCATCTCACTGCAGGATGCAGACACTAAGGAGATGGTGGAAAACATCTCCATCTACAGGTGGGCATGTCACGGGTATGGGCTGGGTGTTCCCCAGCAGCCAGCTGAAGACTAACGGGAATTTGAGCAGCCGGGGAGGGCTGGGCCTTCTGTCAGCAGTACCTTCAAACTTAGGTCTTTCCTTGGCTCCCTGAGGCTTGTGCCCTCTCTCTGCTGTGCTCCCATCACTGCCTGAGGCTGAGTGTAAGCAGGGTCATGGGTGATCTTGAGTTCATCAGCCCATCCATCATCTCCTTGTGCCCTGCCTCTGTATTCTGGCATTCAGCAGGATTTTGAGGCTTGTGATTGGAAAAGCCTCACAGCTGGGACTGCATGTCTGCCTCCACTGCCATTGGACCACCCTTCTGGCTGCAGCTTCTTGGCCAGGCTAAAGGCAGTTGCTGTGAGAACTGATGTTAATTTCTCCTGCTGCCACTTGTCCATTGGCTGGCTTGGATGTCTGTGGGTGCTGGGTGTGAGGGGCAGTAAATGTGCAGTCTGGTGGCTAGATGGGAAGCAGAGCCAGGACATCTCTTTGCTGCAAAATGTAGGTCTCAGCGCCAGAGCTGATGTGCCAGGTCAGACCATCCTTCTGCCTGTCCCCAGCTGTGTCCTTGGAGGCAATCACCCATCCTTCTGTGCTCCTCTCGTCCCAATGCTTCTGATGGCCAGCTCAACACACTGGGTTGAGCTGGCCATCAGAAAACTACAGAGCACTCTGGGATGACACAGGAGGAGGGAGTGCCTGTGGATGCAGTGATCTCTGCCGCAGGTACCAGGCAGCCTCTGGCCCTTGCTGGGGGTTTGGGCTGCCTGGTCAGCTCGGGCAGGTGAATGCCTCAGGTTGTCAGCAGTGCTTGCTGATATGCTGGGAGTGCAGCAGAAGTGCCATGCCAGGGGTCCTGGATTGTCCTGACAGCTCCTCTTTGCCCCCAGGATCTCCTACTGCACGACAGACAAGCTGCAGAACAAAGTCTTTGCTTATGTTGCCCAGAGCCAGGAGAGCGGGGCACTGGAGTGCCATGCCTTCCTCTCACCCAAGAAGAAGATTGTAAGCACTTCTGCTCTGGCTCTGTGAGGTATGGGTGGGAGCAAGGGCCTGCTTTCTTCCCCTTCAGTGACAGAAGGCCATTACCTGTGCGAGCCTCAGCTGGATTTGGAGTCAGGGAGGAGGTGTGCTCGTGTGCTGCACAGGCAGGGAGTGAGTAAAGGGGGGTTTCCTGTCCCAGCTCCTGAGGAGTTCCTGTCCTAGCTCCTGAGGGTCTGCTTTCGGGGCTGGCTCAAGAGCACCCCCAAGGGCTGACAGACACAAAACTAAGCTCTGGCCTTCCATCTGTATGTTCTGGAGAGAAAGGCAGCAAGGGATGCTGGGGGGTCTTGGATTTCATGGCAGTAGGGTTATCCTGCACTGAGGGCCCAGGTGGAAGTAGGCATTCCCTCTCTTTCATGTACACAGGCCCAGGCTGTGACTCTGACTGTGGCCCAGGCCTTTCAGATGGCACTGGATCTCTGGGAAGCAGCACATGCAGGTAGGAGGAATTTCTCAGATGTATCTCACTGCATAGCTCTAGAATCAGTGTCTCTCTGGTGAAACGCACCAGGCAGGGAGAATGTTTTGTCCCTATGTTGTGTTCTCTGCCACTCCCCCATCTTCAGCTGGGGTGGGAGATGTAGCTGCTCTCTATGCTGAACTGCTGTGCATTGCCTGAGCTGTAGCCCAGCTCAGGGCTGGTGGTACCTGGCCCGAGCAGTGACCCCTCACATTTGTTTGCACCCTCCTGCCAGCACAGCAGAGATTCCCTGTTCCTCACCCACAGTCTTGCCTGCACATTCCCAGCTGGGCTTTCTGCAGGTTGCAGACACTAACTCTGCTGCTTTTGCCCCATCCCAGGCTCTAGGCAGGATCAGCCCCTTCACCCTTCATGTGTCTTGGAGAGCAGTGAGGCCGGCAGACCCCGTGAGCCAGCCCCCCCAGGGAGCGCTCCCTTCACACACCACTTTGGGGTACAGTATGTGCAAGTCAGGCCCATGCTGAGGGCTGTCTGGAATTAGGGCAGGGACAGAGTGACCCCTCTGCAGCTCCCTGCTCCTGCCCTCCGAGAACCCTGCTGATACCTGCACAACCCCCACCGCACATGGCAGCCTGATGTGAGGAGGTGCACTGTGATGCATGGCTCACACAGCAGGTGCAGTTCCTTAGTGTCTGTGCTCCAGGAGCTCTGCTGTCAGACCCAGCACTGCTGCAGCCTCAGCTCTACTCTGCTGGCCCTGTCACACAGGGACCTGGGACCTGGGTTGCACACCTGGTTTCATGGCTGGGGTGAGAGCTGCCTCTGAAGGAGAGGACCCTTGGATCATCATCCTGCCAGCCTGGGCTAAGGCTCAGCCCAGCCCATCTACAGTGTACCTCCTGCATGGCCACAACAATTGGAGCATTGTCATATTGGTCTCACTATGTCCCTGTCTGGGAACTTCTGGATGCTTGGCCTCATGCTTCCAGTGTGAGTCCAGCCTGGCAGTGCTTGGGGTTGTACCTGTGTGCAGCCTGCTCCTGGTAGTCTCTGCCTGCCTCTCCAGCTGCAGGGTGTGACCACCCACCACTGTCCCTGGGCAGAGGTACACTGTGTCAGCAGCTCTGTGAGCATGGTCCATGCTCTCAGCTTGTGTTTGGGCCTTTGCACCTGGAGGGGATGTGGGACTAGCTATCGCCTGTCTGTCCTTGTGTGCCCAAGCCCAGAGGGTTCTGGCAACCCAGCACTCCAATCTTTCCCCCACTGCTTGTGGGAAACCTTTGTACTGTGCCTAGGTAGTGAGTGTCTTGTGAAGGGGCTGGACAGGGTCTGAGCATCCCAGCCTCACTCCTGGCAGAGACCTGCCCATGCAATGAGATATCATGGTGGGGTTTTGTTTGTTTGCTTGCCAGGAGGAAGAGGAGGAGGAGGAGGAGGAAGATGATAATGTCAGTGAAACCTTGTCTGGGTAGGTGGTGAGCTGCTGCTTGTATTCAGAGGTCTCTCTAATGAAACTTGTCTTGTCTCCTTCTCTGTGCTCCCTGCAAGGGGAGCTGCTTAGGCCATAGGCATGGTGGGATCATGGGGGAGAGCTGCATGGGACCAAGGGGGAAGCTTCCTGTATTTCTCTGCTTATATCCACTGAAAACTCGAGTGAACAGAGGGTTGAGTGGTGGAGGAACAGACCATGCAGTCCAGCTTTTGCAGTAGAAATTTGGGGTACAGATACTGACCCCCAGGATGCACCCAGAGATATTTCTTACTCTGTTTCTGCCAGTCTTTGTTGGGGCCAGTCTGTCCAGACATGTCTCTGGGACTCAGTTGTCCCCCTTCTCCCACTGATTTCCCTGGAGGTTGGACCAGGATGGAGGCCTGGTCATGCTGACTTCTGTGTGGACTGGGGGTGTGGGCTGAGCTTGATGGTGTGTGTCCTGTGCTGGGGAGGTGCTGATGGAACAAGTCCAGCAGCGGATTAACCTGCAGGTCTGCTGAAGTGCAGGTGGTGGGCCTGTGAGGCCTGTTCCATTGTGGCTGTTCTCCATGTACATGGCAGTGGGCACCCAGCTGGGTCTGGCAGGTCTGAGCTTGGCTTGAGCCGGAGCCAATGTGTGCACAGGCTGGAGCTGTATGTGTAGCCCAGTGAAACACCACCCCTTTGGACATGGAGCTCCTGATGGGAAGGAGATATGGCTTTGCAATCTCGGAACAGGCTGGCCTGGGAGGAGTCTGGTAGCAGGGGGCTTAGGGCCTTCTGCACCCCCATTGCCTGCTGCTGTTGTGCCATTCCTGCTGTGCCAGGGTCATGAGCATGCCGTGTCTCTCAGGAGGCCATGCTTGGGGTATGATGGATGCTGTGCTCTCTTTCAAAGCAGCATGGAGGAGCTGGGGAGGGGACTCCACAGCCCAGCAGGTAAGTTTCTTCAGTACTGCGTTGGCTCATCCCCCAACATGTCCTCTGTAAGGCAAAGGGGGGGCTGATGCTCACCTGGGAACATCTGCTTCCCTTTGCTGGCTGTGCTGGGCTCCCAGCTGTACACCTTATGGTCTGTATCTTCCTTTCTCTCCCTTTTCAGAATTAACACCTCTTGTGCCCCCATCGAGCTCTCCTACAGCACAGCTACTGTGCTACCGCCTGGGGCCACCCCCGGACAGCTGGACGGTGCTGGGAGGGGCTGCAGACTCCCCCAGCACTTGCACCAGGACTGCTGGCCCCAAGACTCCCCTGGGCTAAGCCAAATCTCTGCAACAACGGACCAGCCACTCAGGATTCACCCTGTGCCTGCGCCTGGGCCAGCCAGTGCCTGCCACTGCCCTGGCACTGCCCTGCTGGCACGGGGGCTGCTGGCACTGCTGCCATGGAGTGCACAGGCTGCAGCATCTGCTCCCTGCCATGTGCCACCTGCATGAACCACCTCGAGCTGCAGCTGCTCCCAGCTTGGGCGGGGGGACCTGTGCTCCTCGCTCTGCTCACTGCCAGGCTGTGCAGGGCCACCCTGCGTGCTCTGAGCCTGCCTGATGCAGGCAGTGTACACCCTCAGGGAGCAACAGCTCTTGGCCTGGAGCAGTGCGTGATGAAGGCCTTTCCCCTGCAGTTCAGCCCCACACCCTCTCACAAATGAAATTACCTGGTTTTTAAAGGAAAGCTCTGCCTTCAGAGTGAAATAAATTGAGTTTTTTATTATTGTCATTTGGGTTTGAGTCCTGAATGAGCACCATGCATAAGCATGCATGGTATGGTGTCTTCTGCATTGCCTGTGGTGAGGGTTGCTGTGCCCCATGCTCATGGAGCCTGGAACTCCCACATCTTCCTTGGCTGTGAGCTGTGAGGGAGCAGTTCCTCCTTGTGCTGAGGGCTGCTGAGGCCAAGGCCCAGGGTGCCTCTGTGACTGGGGAAGAGCAGGCTCAGGCTGCGCTGTACTGGTGTCTTAGTACCTGTGAATGTCACCTGCACTGATAGGAGTTGATGCTGACCATGCTGAGGTCAGGGCAGGCACAAGCCCTTGTGTGCCAGCTGCTCTGAAGTGTCTCTGCCCTGCTGCACCCCAGCTCTACAGTAGTACTCTACAGAGGCGATCCATGCACTTGGTTTCCTTCCCAGATGGAGCAGGGGAGGCTGAAGCATGTCTAGTTTCTTTGGCAAGTGACAGCTTGCAGCTGTGTTCTGGCCAAGCCCCTCACTGCTAGGTTCCTGTCACATCTCCTTCTCACGCTGGTGGCACTGAGAGCCCAGCTCAGCCCAGCTGAGCACCAATGGCTGGCTGCAGCTGGGGTGGCAGGGCCAGTCTCCCAGCAAGTGCCATAGGCACTGCGGAGGCCTGGGGTGCCATGGATCACTCAGGAGCTGTGCATGTTTTTTTTTCACTTGAGGTTTTGCATATTGAATGTGGTTTCATGCCTCTTCTCCCTCAGCTGGGAGTACAGAGCAACATGTAACGTGTTAGGGTGAGTAGGTCATTGTCAGGCCCTCAGCTTCCAGCATTCCTCTCTGCACTTCCCTGCCCTCCTGCACAGCCATGGTCTGAGAAGAAGTGGTGACTTGGGTTTTTTTTTTGGTTTTTTTTGGTTGGTTTTTTTTTGTTTGTTTGTTTGGTTGGTTTTTCTGGTGGGGTTTTTTTTGTGGTTTTTTTTTTTTCTTTTTTTTTCTTTTTTAGCAGAGGGAAAGAGCTTTTTCCTCAACAACACACCCTGATTTGACATTCAATGTCAGACTTATGTTCCTTTTTATTTAGTCAAAACCTCTGCCTTTTGATCTTTTTCTTGTGCCTGCCCTAATTCCTCACCTCTGCTACAGTCTGATCCTTTGTGATTTTTTGTGTCTCTGGCCTATCTAAAAATCTCATGATAGCAGGCATGTCTGCTATGACTTTGCAAGACAGAACTTGTAAACATTTTCCAGGGCACTAGAACGTTCTTAAAACTCTTGTATTTCCCTGACAGCCCTAGTTTTTCTAATACACCTCCTTAAAAAGAGCTAGCAGGCAAAACAAGGTGTTCGTGTCTCTGCATCCCACTGCCATGGTGCTGTTACTCCTCAGGTACCCCTCTCCACAACTGAGCAGGGAGCAGCCCAGGCCCCTCTGGCCAGCAGCCTGTTGGGGTCAGACCCTGTCCCCCTTCTCGGTCCTGCTGCTGGGATGTGTCTGCTCTCTGCAGAGAAGCAGCCACGATGTCACCCTCAGTGGGACAGCCTGCAGCTGCTCCAGCAGCATCACAGGGCCCAGCCTGCAGCAGCAGCTGCTCTCCCTCAAAGGCCACGGGGGTGTGAGGTGACCATGGAGGGCCTCCAGCTCTTGCACAGCATGCAGGACCAGATCTCCTATGGCCAGGATATGTGCATTCAAGAACTTGTACATGCATGCATGCATGGACACACACAGAGACCTGAAGCTCTGATGCTGCCTTTGAGCCAGGATGCTTTTATTGAAAAGACCCTGCCACAGGAATTGCTTATCCTGTCCCTTCCCCACCTAGTCCTGCAGCAGGAGCTGAGCAGCACCTGGAAGGAAAAGTCCTGAAAGTGCTTTTACTGGGAGATTTATTACTGGAAGACACTGGATCCTGTGATGCTTGAGTCCAGGGCTGCAGAGCCTGTCTGTGGCAGGCTGCAGAGCAGAGCATGGAGGGAGAGCAGCAGCCAGGGCAGCAGGGAGCCTCCTTGTTTCACCCCATTCCCTCCAACTGAGACCCTGCAGACCTCACCACATTGTCTCCTCCAGGCAGCACAGGCACCATGCTGCTCAGAAAGTTCATGGCAGCTCCCGTCAAACAGCCAGCACTGCGTCCTTCTGGGGACACAGCGCAGCCACTGCCATGCCCCGACACTGCCCGCTCCCCCAGCCCTGCGGGGCTTCCACCAGCACTCCCTGCCCCGCTGCAGGCTCTGCGGGCTGGCCAGGCACCGTGACAGCACTAGCTCCTCATCGTCCCTCTTGTCTTTGTCCTCTGCAGTAGACAGAGAATTTGAAGGCCCTGCACAGCCATGACAGGGTACAGTGGAGCCCTGTTCTCCAGCAGCAATCCACTCAACCCTGGTGCTGGCTGGGCCCAGCCCCACAGACAAACCCTCCTACAGGCCACAGCTCTCCTGGCAGTGCTGGGGCAGTGCCTGCACTGCCCTCCTCCTGCAGCCCCGGAGCCCTGAGGGGAGCAGCTCCTGCTCTCTGCAAGCAGCCCCAGGGCCAAACGGGCAGCTGAGAACAAGGTCTGCCCCTGATGCCGGGCAGGCATCCAGGGCCTCAGCTGCACCCCGGGCCTTGGCCAAGGCGGTGCACAGGGACACGGCCTGCCCGCAGGCAGTGCCTCAGCCCATCGGCTCCCCTTGGCTCCCTCCCACCCTCGCCGCTGGTGTGGCCCGCCACCCATCCTCAAGGTCATGCTTCCCCCCGGGAGAGGAGGAGGGCCAGGTGTGGGATGGGCAGGGCCACGCTCGGCATGCATGGCTGGGGAGCTGGCTCCGTGCACATCCGCAGACAGGTGCCCTCAGGAAAGCGGGAGTTCTGGTACGTGGATCGTCGCATGCTGAGTTCCAGGCGGCACGCCTGGTGCTGCCTCTTCTTCCAAGGCCTGCTGTGGCTCTGGCAGGACACCCAAGATCCCAGACGGCAGAGCTGGTGTTGCACTTACACCTCAATGATATTGACCGACGGAGATTTCTTCTGTGAGAGAAAAATCTGCTTTAAGACCCTGCCTTGCTGCACCCCTGGGATCAGACCTGATTTCAGAGCCCCTCAGCCTGCAGCAGGCATCGAGACCAGCAGACCTCAGCAGAGCAGGGGAGGGAGTAGGGATCCAACTCCAACTCCCGCTCCAGTTTGGAGTAGGGATCCAAGAGGAGGGATCTCATGCCAAGGGGTATTCAGCAAGCTGAAAAATCTGGAGGAAGGGAACTGGGGACTTGAAGTCCAAACAAAAAGTTTCTGCTCCTGACATCTGCTGGAAACCAAGATGTGGAATCACTGGGACAGTCAGCCAACACAGTGAGGGGAGTTCCCACCCTTGACAGAGGCAGCAGATGAAACACAAGCAAAACCCTAACATGTGGTCCCATTAGAGCATTTGGGCTATAAATTACTGTCTTTGGCAGGTAACAAAGGGAGGAATGTCAGGTGCTGAGGGAACAGCCAGATGAAGGTACTGCTCCCTCCCCATCCACAGCCAGGCACATCACTTCCATCAGGGTGAGGAAGGGACTCTGGAATGACTTGTGTGGTGATGACCCAGAGCCAGCTGCAGTGAAGGCAGAAAAGGAGCAATGACAGACCAGTGCAGGAGCCATGAGAACAGCTGCCTAGCATGTCCATTTGTCCATCTGTGCAGGAGAGGTGCAGCCTTGGAGGGGCATGATGAAGGCTCTGTTACAGTCAGAGGTCAGGTACCACCCTGCAGGGCAAGAGCTATCCCAGCTGTTACACCTTGTGTCTCTTCCAATGTTTCTCCTGCAATCACCCATGGGGTACACACAGTGCCCCAGAGACGCGGGCTCACTGAACCCTCAAAGTCCTCAGTCTTTGGGGTGAGAGCACAAGCCAGGGTGTTTCCATTTCTGGAGAGAGCCAGACTCTCTGCAGGCTGCAAGCCCCAGCAGACACCACGTGCCAGCCCTGTTGCCAGCCCTCCCCACTCACCTTGCTCCGCAGCAGCCCTCCGCTCGGTCTCTCTGGCGTGCTGTGCTCTGAGGAGGGCTTTGTCTTCTCCTTGTTGTTGTTGGAGTCATTATCCTTGATGATATCGTATTGTCTGCAGAACAGGGCGATCACCGCTGCCCAAAGACACACTGGATGAAGGACTCCTTCACAGTGGCTGCCTGTCTGCCCTGCCCACAGCATCCCAGCTGCAGGGCAGTTGTGCCCAAGGCTCCTTGGGGTGCTGCCAACCCGCACCCCCACCTGCATCAGCCTGCACCACCCCAGGTACCTCTGCAGGTGGTTTCCTTGGGCAGACGGGCACGGATGTGGCTAAGGCCATTGGGCCACACGTGAGGTGCTCAGCATTCACGAAAGGCAGATGCTGAGGCACTCAAACAGGGACAGTGAGGTCAGTGGGCAGCTGTGTGGGTTTTGAAGTGCCTCCAGCAAGGCATTCGTTATGAGCTGTTGCTTGTGACACTCACAAAGGCCAGCCTTTGTCTGTGCAAACTGGCTGTGGGGTCAGTCCCTCTGTAATGCTTTCACAGCATGCATCCCATGCAGCATGTCCCACACCTGGGAACCCTGGACACAGGAGTCTGGAGCAATGCCCCCAGAGGTGACCATGCTGGATTCACTCAACCCCCAGTGTGTATGTGATAACACACAGGCACACACAGACTGGACCTGACTCCTCCCAGCTGGCATCCTGACACATCAACCTGTGCCAGGTGTAAACTACCAGCAGTCATCTTGTATTTTTTTTCCAGTGCCCTAGGAAAGTGTCAAGGTCAGAGCAAGGAGAAATTTCTGCAAGATGCCACTACAAAATCCACGTTTACTGGGAAGGGAGCAGGGGATCAATGACTTCCCATTCACAGCAGCTGTATGTGACCAGTCAGGAGCTGACTTATCTTCTTGGGCTCCCATGCTCCCAGGGCAGCCTGCTGCCTGCACTGGCTTTCATTGTGCTATACAGGAGCAAACCACTCACTTTGCAGCTTTAGCAGACTGAGACACAGCCTCTACCAGCTAGTGCAGTAGTGTTATCATCACAACATCTAAGGCCCAAGCAACTCAATCATCACTGTCAGCTGGGATGCTCCCACCCTGTAATTCCAGGTCCCATTCTGTCTCCTGCTCTTCAACATACTCCAGGCCATTACTGCTGAGCAGTGGCTGTGGTTGGTCCTTTTACCCCACTGGCTCCAGCACCTACAGAGACTCAAGGGACTGATGAGGAAGGGTGCCAGACCCTCAGCAATGTGCCTCTGCACTCTTTGTGAACCATGGATTGTGCCTTTGCCTCAGCCTGCCAGAACACTGCTTGTGGCACTCACCTGCCCACATGAGCAGCACAGCCACAATGATAATAATCTCGCCTGTCTGCAGCTGCCGATCTTTGTCCAGCCCTTCCATGGTGATGTCACCTGCAGAGAAGAGACCCCAAGCAGGGCTGGCAGCAGATACCCTCCCACTACAACAACACTGGAGGATTTGAGAAACCCCAAAGCAGAGAAGCCCACCTCCCCCAAACAAGGAAGGGTGTGGGATGACATCCTGTCTGGGAAGAGGACATGCATCCTGTGGCCTTCCTGTGTCAGGTAAACCATCCTTGCTACAAAATTAGTCAGGGATTCCAAGGGCTTGTTTAGGTTCATGTAGCGACTGCACAATGCATGCCAGTAATCACTAAGGTCTCTACACAGCAACCAGGGCAGGTCACGTCAGTTTAACACAGAAGTTCTGAGGACAGGCAGCCACCTGCTTGCCCTGCCATACTCAGGACCCCTCTCATGGGTAATGCTGGAGGCGGACTGACGTGCCCTCTATGGGGCATCATCTCTCTTGGATTCCTGATTCTGTCTCACGAACCAGCATGTAGGCAACCCCAAGGCAACACAGACATGAGTAGTAAAGGAGACCACAGCGCTGGGTCATGTGTCCTTGGGTAGCCTGCAGACTGGGAGATCTGAGTATCTGTTCAGTACTGGCCTCCTACAGACAGCAGCTGGGCAGGCCTCAGCAGCTGTCCTAGCCAGTCTGCCTAGTTGAATAGGTGCCAAGACCTGAGATAGAGGGCTGCAAACCACAGCTTGGGGACATTATTGTGGACACATAGTGGACACAACAGCAGCCTGTACAATCCTGCATGTCCCCAGCAGCCTGCTGCTCAGTGCGGCACCTTCCTCACTGGTTGTGGAATCCCTGCCCATCTGCTGTACAAGCCTCCAGGTGTGGCCCCACCAGCAGCAGCTGGTCAAGATGGTAGGAGGTGCCTCACCTTGGTTGGAGCTGTTGGAAGGCAGGCGGTCGGTCTCCTTCAGGGTGCGGAAGTGGACACGCTTGCTAGCCTGGCTCTCCCCATACAGGCCAATGCTCTGCACCTGGATGATGTAGTCAGCATCTTCTGCCAGGTCCCACAGCACACAGGCACGGTTGGTGGTGTTCACCTCCCGGATGAAGCGCTGCATCTGCCCATCCTGCCTCTGCCAGAGGGAAGAGCTGTCACCTGTGGGAGGCTGTTGCCAGCTGCAGCAGGCACAGGCCCCCAGCTGCAGGGCTCTGCCCTCACTCCTCCCTTCCTAGGCAACCATCCACTCCAGGGTGGGCCAGACTGGCCAGCACTGCCTGTTCAGCATGCCTGCATGGCCTGAGAGCCAGGCACCTCCCTGGAGAAGCCACCATCACCCAGGGCTCCACAGGTGGAGCAATGTAAGCAAAGAAGAGTTATGCCATGGCTGAAGCACCATTCTTACCTAGAGAAATCCCAGGGAAACCATTGGAGGGACTATACCCAATGCAGCCCACAGTCTTTTGCCTCCCACCAGGATGGACGGCTCACATGAGGCACCCTGACAAGAGCTGGTCAGCAGCAGAGATGTCCTCAGGCAGATGCCAGAGGAGCCCAGAGTGCGTCACAAGGACTGACATAGGAGCATGCTGGTAATCAGTGTCCCCAGTCCCCTGGGGACAGATCCTGGATACCTGCTGTAGGATGGCATAGCCGATGACCACATCTCCTTCTGGTACATCCCAGGAGACTGTGGCAGAGTTTGCCTTCAGCTGCGTCACAGTCACGTTGACAGGGGACGGTGGCCTGTCTGGGTGAGCCAGGCATGGACCATGGTGAGGCATAGGAAAGAGGCAAAAGAAGGTGTCTCAGAACAGGCACTCAGCCCTGCACATCACCACGGGGCCTCTCCAACACCTGCCAAAGGCAGCATGTTGGCTAGGGCTACAGGGAGCAGCTTCCCTGGTGAACCCATCCCCAGGAGATGAGTGGCACAGCAGATGGGGGAGCCTGAGCCCTGCCAGCAGCAACACATGCACAGCACAGTGCTTCCTGGGCTGGCAGGCAGCTGCCCACGCTGTGCATGAGGAGTGTGCAAGTGCAGAGCTCTGGGGCTGTCTCGTGGATGGGCATGCCACAAATGCCTGGCACACCACCCAGAACTGCATAGGAAGCAGCCCAGACACAGTGATGATATATTGATTGTGACAGAAAAATGGGACACCTTGGAATAGACACACTCTACACTCAATCTGGGCATCTCCTCTGCCCGGAATTACTCCTTGCTCCAGGGCATGGGAGAAGGCCAATGCCAAAGGCAGAGATGGCTGTCCCAGCAATGCCTGGAAAATAGATCTTCTCAACAACATTAAGAATGAATATATAAGCAAACCTTCACTTGAAAGCTTTCAGGTACACAATATGGTGAAAATCATATGTGGTATAGCAATACTACAATTTTTATAAGGTTAGTCGATTAGTATACTTATCATATACTGTCCAATTAAAAGGTAAGTTGGTTAGGTAGTAATTCCTGAGGTCCTGCCCCACTGGAAGCAGTTCAGAAGTTTCTCTTGCCCCACTTTTGTTATGCCTGGTCCGGACTCTGGTTGAAAAACATAACATCCTTGCAGCTGTCTCTCTTCTTGGAATAAGACTAAACAATATTTTTAGGAATGTATTTATAAGATTAACTTATTGTTCTTAAATGTGGGGAAGAAAGATAGGAAAAGTACTAGAAGCTACAACCACGCATTAACAATCTACATAGCCACAAATACATGAAAAATATAAAAAAACCCAATAATCTTAGGCATCACCAGCAGTGCAGTGTCATTGGCTGCAAAGCTGGCAGCAATGCTTGGCCATTGCTGTTCTATGGCAAGCCGACCTAACTGACCCATGGTCTGCACCATTGCCACTTTGAGATTTCACAGCACTGAGAGACTTTGAGATTTCACAGCACTGAGAGACTGGATCCCACACAGTCCTGCACACAAAGCCAAATTTTGTCTGGAAAATAGACACAGGAGCACATGAAAGACATTGAAGCTGCTGTTTGTGTGTTCCCACTCCCCACATATGAGTCAGTGCCCTTCTACAAGCTGCCTGTGTAGCAGCTAGGGCTACAGGGTCAGTGCTGTGATTTATATAGAAAAAGAGTTCCAGAGGGCACCTGAGAACAAGAGAAAGGACAACTGTGATACCAGTAACAACCCTGCAAAAAAAGGCAATTTTTGCAGGCTAGCTCTTTAAGTGCATTCATTCACATCTGAATATACCCAGCTTCATATCAAAACAGAGGAAGGCTGTGGTTCCCACTCTGAGAAATTCAGGGTTGTGGTCTGCCAGGGGCAATTAAAACAGAGAGGAGAGCCCAGAAAACATGTTCTAAGAGAGACCCTGGGACTGAGTGTGTCTCCAGAAGTTTGACACACCACCAGAAGAGAGGGTTGCTGGAGACAAGGACACCACAGGGTTGATTTTCTTCTTCAGAAAAGGAGGCTGGAAAACTGGAAAGGATTCAAAGATACACTCAAACATTCTTTATCCCACAAACAGTGTGTCTGTGTAGTTTTGCCCATGGGGATCTGCTTCATCACTAACCTATGGGAGGGAGGGAATCTCTAAACCTTGTCTGCATGCACACCCTGCTTGCCTACGAGCCAACAGCAGAACAGGCCGAACAAAGCTGCAGACCCAGCCTTGTCCATTGCCTGGGTGTATGTACTCTGCCAGCACAGGAGCTGAGTGTCTTGTAGATTAAACTATAGAATCATTGTGGCTGGAAAAGACCTCAAAGATCATCAACTCCAACCCATGCCCATTATACCATATTGCAAAGTGTCACGTCCAGTCATTTCTTGAACACTTCCAGTGATGAATCCACCACTGTCCTGGGCAGCCTGTCCAATGCTTGACCACTCTTTCAGTGAAGGAATTGCTCCCAATATCCAACCTGAACTTGCTCTGACACAGCTTGAGGCCATTTCCCCTTGTCCTGTCCCTGTTCCCTGGCAGCACAGCCTGACTGTGCCCCCTGCCTCCACCATCCTGTCAAGGAGTTGCAGGGAGTGAAAAGGTTCCCCCTTGAGCCTCCTTTTATCCAGTTTGAGTTCCTCCAGCTCCCTCAGCCACCCACAAATCTTGTGCTTCAGTCCCTTCCCCAGCTCTGTTCCCTTCCCTGGAGACACTCCAGCCCCTCAATGTCTTTCTTGCTGTGAGTGGCCAGGATTTGAGGTGCCTCAGCAGTGTCCAGCACAGGGGGAAAAATCACTGCCCTGCTCCTGCTGCCACACTTTTGCTAACACAGGATGCTCTTAGCTTTCTCGGCCAGATCATGTTTAACTCCTGTTACCCCCAGGTTCTTTCCCACTAGGCCATTTTCCATAGTCTGGTTTTCAGCCCCAGCCACGGCTGGGGTCAGGTCAGCTGCTCAGCCCACAGCCAAGCTCAGGCAGCACCCTGTCAGCCAGCAAACAACTGCCCCCTGCCTGGGCTTTCCCAGACACAGGCATTTCCAAGGGTGGCTGTATGGTGGGCTGCACATTTCTGCTTCTCTTCAGGCATAATAACACTTGTCCTAGGTTATTACTAGTTAGATTGCTAGCTAGGTTTGTGCTAGCAGACATAATAGGGTCAGAACAGCCCAAGAATCCAGTGGTGGAGATTGGTCCAAGATCTGATCGGCACCAGCCAGTATGTGCCCAAACCATTCTTGGCCATGGCTTGGAAGCTAGGATAAGCCAGAAAACCACTCCTCACAAGCAGCACTGATGTTCCCTCTTTGGAACTCGTGAGTTTAATACCATGGATATGACCAGACCCTGCCAGCTGGCCTCAGGACAAGAACAGGACATGGTGTTTCACAGGATACATCTAAAGTAATGAATTAGGTGGGTTTTTTTTACATCTAACATAATTTTAAAAGTCCTGAATATGTGTGATGGGGGCAGTTTGACTACCAACCTCCAAGTGTACGTGAGGAAATTAAAGTTGGGGTCTGACATCTCTGCAACACAGAAGTTTGTGCATGGAGTTTGTAGCAGCTGTCCAGCTCTGCTCAAGAATTTTCTAGGCTTCTGCGAGGCACCCAGCCTGTCCCAGCTGAGGTTTTCAGGCTGGGGCTGTGAAACACTGCCCTGGGACTGAGTCACTTGATGGTTTGAGAACAAAGGCACTGCACCAATTCACAAACCGGGCTGCTGGGTCCACATAGGTCTGACAAGTGCTCCCGCTGTATTTTGCCAGAGCTTGCACAGGCCCTGTGCAGAGACTGTCACTCACTGGCAGCAGAAGAGTGACAGGTCATGGGGGCATTGCGGAGCCACAATGCACGTGGCTTTTCAGTGCACCACGCCCCACGCACCCTGGGCACAAATGGTGCACACTCCAGGCCAGCAGCCCTGGGCCTGTGTGACAGGAGACCTGGTGTCCAGGCCACAGTTCTGTATTACAACAACCAGTGTGCCTTGATCAGTTTGATGCTGAATGAACTGCAGAAAATACACTTCTGAGCACACGGGATTTGCATGCCCATCAGGAAGAGACAAGACAAGAAGCCTCAGAAGTCAAAACATGGGAAGTTCACCCTAGATACACAGAGCAGTGTCTAATCCAAATCACCTCTGCTCCAGAAAGAGGCTGGGAGAACTGAGGTTTTTCACCCTGGAGAGAACATTCTGGTAAGATATTGGAGCCCTTTCCAGTGCCTAAAGGGGCTCCAAGAGAACTGGAGAGGGACTTTGGACAAAGTGACAGGACAAGAGGGGGATGGCTTTTCAGTGACAGAGGCCAGGGTTAGATGGGATATTGGAAAGAAATTGTTCCCTGTGAGGGTGGTGAGGTCCTAGCACGGGCTGTCCAGAGAAGCTGTGGCTGCCTCTGGATCCCTGAAAGTGCTCAAGGCCAGGCTGGATGGGGCTTGCAGCACTTCAGTGTAGTGGAAGGTGTCATTGCCCATACCAAGGGGGTGGAATGAGATGAACTTTAAGGTTCCTTCCAAACCACATCATTCCAGGGTTCTATGAAATTCAAGATGAGCCCTCCAAGTTGTTACAAGACATCCAAAAGACAAAGCTTTGTGTGTAATCTCCACATTGCATCTAATACTGTTTAGCCTGTTCTGCAGCTGAGATCAGAGCAGCTTTGTACCAAAGCTGTTGCCACAAAGGTCTGTGAATACAAGGGCTCCAAAAAGCATGCTCTCCAAAGCCAACACATTCTGGCTATAAAATCAAGATGCTGCTGGGCTCTCTGGGAAAAGTGTGCCACTGTTTAGCTCAATGCATTAACTGCTAATAATTCTACATCACTTATAAATGATCCAGCTTCACTTTTTATTAAAGCCATATTACAAATGGGGGACCCCCACAGAAAGCGCAGTCACTAACTTAGGGCCTGGCACAGGTTTTGTGCTGTCTGTACAGCAGCATGCTCCTTTTGGGCCTGATTAAGGGGTGGGAAGAGCTGGGCTGTGTACAGGAGCTAGCAGCACTGCAGCCTATGGCTGGACACTAGGAGGGATGGCCAATGGGCAGCTGAAGGGATGGCCAGAGGGCAATGGGAGGGATGACTGGTGAGCAGTAGGAGGGATGGGTGGTGGTCAGTGGGAGGGATAGCTAGTGGGCAGCTGGACATGGGACCAGATATGCCACATATCCCAGCTCCATGGGTCAGCAAAGGGGCTGGATAGATACCCTCCACAAGGGACGCTGGCACATGTGGTGCTGCAGAGGGATGAAGGACGGGGCATGTCTCCACCGGTGCCCTCACCATCCTGCTGTGATCCGGGGAGTGGGGCCACCCCTGCCCCCCGGCCCATGTCCTTGGGGCTGCTGCTCAAGGGCACCCAGATGTTTGCCCAACTTACTGCTGCAGCAGGGAGTAAGCACCAGATTGCACATCTAAAAATAAGTGGCCCCTTTTTAACACCCCTGACTGCATCTCTTCCTGAATCCGTCAGTACGTGTTTTGCAACACGGCAGAATGTAGCAGAACACGTCCGGTACCCGCAATTCGATTTGCTATCGCAGTGACCTGTCGATGGGCAAACACACAGCAGGAAGCGGCAGCTGACACAGGGCAACCCCGGCGAGTAAAAGGACACAAGGACAGCGGTACCTCGGGCGCACCGAGCTCGATGTTCCAGCAAACACCGGCAGGAAGGGACAGGATGCCCGTCACCCGGCCGGCCCCAGCCCGCCGCAGCCCTGAGTGTCCGTGCCCGGGGCAGGAGCTCCCTCGGGGCGGAGCGCCCATTCCCACCCACGGCGGGAGCCCCTGGGAGCCCCGGGAAGGGCAGCGCGGCAGCAGCCGTGCTCCGGGGAGGGGACGAAGGCACAGGGGACTCGGAGGCCGCGGCGTCCCGGGGGTGCCCGAGGAGTCCTCGGGGATCGCGGCAAAGGCCACGCCGGGAATGCAGTGAGGCCGGCGGGGGTGTCTGGCGAGGACCGCAGCCCCCGGCAAGGACGGGCGCCCGGCAGGATGTCCCCGCCCGGCGGGACGCGCAGCCCCGGTGCCCTCCCGGCCCGGCCGCACTTACTGGCTCGCACGAAACACAGGTCGCAGCCGAAGAGCACCAGGACCGGGCTGATCATCGCCGAGACTCGGGCCATGGCGGCGGGGGCTGCGACCCGGCCGGGCGGCGGCCCTGGCACCGGCCCGGCTCCCTGCACCGCGGGACGGAGCGGGGCCGAGCCCCGGGCTCCGGCACCGCGGCGGCTCCGGCGCCTCCTCTCAGCCGTGCCCTGGAGCGGCCGGCACCGCCCCCAGCCCCCGGGCCGTACCCCGGCACCGCCGGTACCGCCCCCACCCTGTTAGCGGAGCCCCGGAACCAGCCGCGCCGCTCCCGGTGTCGTTCTCCGGTAACCCCTAACGCCCCGCCGCAGGCTGCACCCCCGACAGCCCTGAGCGTCCGCTCTCCCCGTGCTGCACCGCCAGCGGTCTCCAGTGCCAGCTCTTTCCGTGCTGTGCCGCCGGTAACCCCCAGCACTGGAGGCTCCACACGCGGGCACACAACACCCGTGTCCTGGGCCGTGGGCCGCCGGCACCGTGGGGCAGCGAGCCGCACCGGTGAAGCGACTGCTGGTCACCGACAGATGCCGACATTCGGGCTGGTGCCCCCGGCACACCCCCACAGCTCCTTTGCACCGGGGGGTGCTCCGACCCTCCGGGATGCTCCTTCACGTGTGCCTGAAGACACAGGCATGGGGTCTGCCCCATCCCCAGGAAAGGCAGCACTGGGTGTGCCTAATGAAGCAGTAGAGAAATAAGGAAGTGAACCCAAATCATCCTCCATTAGCTTACAGTAGTCCATTAGCCTACTACTTTCTGTGAGCAATGCAGACTGGAAGGAGGAGTCAAGCCAAGATGGAATCTATGGTTCCAAGGGCTGTTAAGGTGCCTCAGCATAGCTGTGGTTTTGGGCAGACTTGGGAACTGCTGAGACTCCTCTCTGTCCAGCTGATGTCCTTAGGTGTAGCCTATGTTGTCCTGGTGTGTAGCATAGCTGGACCCCAATGGCAGCTTATACCATGCCTTGGATGAGATCAGCCCACAGCAGAAATACATCTGTGTGGGCATGTGTGCAGACATGGGCACAGACATCCATGGTTCAGTGCCCTAAAAGTCTTTTCCTGGTCACTTGAAAAGGTCTTTCCTAGTTACAGGAAAATTGCTCTGTGCTTTGGGGAGAGCTGTGGAAGACCAGGGTAGTGATGTTGCCATGTGAAGGCTTTAATCTGCAGTGCCTGTGTGCAAAAGGCAAGTTCCAGCTAAGTGAAAACTGAAGCTTGTCAGAATTTATGTTAACTCTGCAGCTGCATGGCAGGTGAGGTGATCAAAATGGTCCCATCTGGCTTGTTCAATGCTGCTTTTCAGATGCTCTTGGCAGATCAGGACTGCCTCTTTCCTGTGCTGAGCTTATTGCTGCTGCAGTCCACAGTGGTGGTGAGGAGGGTGAGCCTGATATTGCTTTCCCAGCAGAGTCCTGTTCCAAAGCTCCTTCTCCCTCTGTCTGCATTATGGGGAAGGAACTTCAGGAAAGCCAAGGGTAGAGCTGGCAACTGTAAAACTGTGACAGCACATGGTTTTACAGGAACAGTTTGCCAGTTATGTCTTCTCTGCAAGGTCTTTTCTCACTTGGTTGCTGTGAGAAGCACTTGGTTATTGCAGAGCTAGCTGTTGGTGTTAATGTTGACTGCTCCACAGCCTGTCTTTGCCACCAGGCAAGGATCCCTGGCTTGCCCAGCCCTGCTCTGGCCTACACAGGAGTGCTCAGACACCTTATTTGAAAAGCTCAGTGCTGTCAGTGTTAAGTATCAGTGAACAATGCCATTTTTTGATAGCAGAAACAGGTGGCCGTTAGCACTGTGGGACAGTTTATTTTGCATCCTTCCCCCAAACTACTTAAAAGTGGTTCGGGCTCTATATCCTTTCCCTGTGCTCCAGGGTGCAGCCCTATTACTTGTGCAGGGTAAGAATTATGCTGTGATTGGGGAATTTTGTGTCTGATCACCCAAGGCATCACTGTTGGCTGGCTGGCATTCCCAGGCTTCACACACCTTCCAGATCAGTGCTGGATGTAGGAAAGGACATGCTGTGCCACTTAGGACAATCCTGGGAATTCAGTGACTGTGCACAGGCTGCATGGTGTGCTTTGGGGGCTGGTGATGGCATTCATATTTCTGGGTTCAGTCTATAAATAATAAATACTGAGAGTGCAAATTCTCTACACACATTTAATTATCGTTTGAGTATTTGGGATTTTGGCCAGGCAAAATTCAATTTGCCATCACAAATCAGGAGCTAATGCATCTAAATTGTATTATATGCCTCGTAGTGCCTTGTACTTAGAATTCAGTGGGGAAATCCAGCAACAGCCTCGAGATCCCAGCCTCACCTCTACAGCCTGGCCTGCAGGCTCTGAAGTCCCAGCCTGCCCCTAGCAAATACAAGGTTCTGGGGATGGTGCTGGCCACAAGAGAATGTCCTGCCCATGATGCAGGAGCCTCCTGTACCTGCATCACATTGCCCTGCTGTCACCTTCCTCTGCCCACCAGAGGAATACATCAGCAAGGACTCCCAGCGCATCAGGAATTCACCTCTGCAACTGGGAAAGGTTTGGATTTATTCTGCCTGTGCAGAATCTGCTCCACACTTTGTAGTGTATAAACGCTATTGATTAAATTAAACCCACAAAGGATGCATGGGTTTTGTGTCCCTAATCTAAGCTTTAGTTAGCTGCTAACTGGTGTGAGGTGGGCATTCACAGATTTATGAAAGCACGACATGACCTGCGGTAGCTGGGTCCTGATCTGGGGGTCCTGGAGCTCTGTGACTGTTCCGCACCTGGGACAACAACGCTCCTACAATTCTTTCCCCATATTCTGGCTGCTCTTTTTTCCTGCTCCAGGGCCTCCCATGGCCTGTTGTGACCTAGCTATGCCTATGGAAGCTGCTGGCAACTGCAGCTGTGACTCAGATGGCCTTTTCCTGCTGAGCATTGCCCCTCAAACAGTGGCTGCCTGGCCTAGAGGAGGGCTGGGCAGGGTGTGAATGCCAGACGTACCCCTGCACCCCCAGACCCTGTCTCCCAACTAGCCCCATGCCTGCCCACCATGTCTTCTCTCAAGGGCTGCCTGGCTGCTGCTCCATGTTAGCCTCTCCATGTTCACTGAAAGGAAATGTCCGGAGTTGCTGTGAGGGTTCATTCCCAACCACTTCGTCATGTCTGTGTGCTGGCTGCTCCATTTCTCTCTCATGGAAGTGGGAATGAACACACTGATTCCCTGTGAGGATAATAATAATGGAGGGCAAAGGTACAGCAAACCAGACATTTTATATAAAGCTGCTATAGGGAAGTGCCCTATTGTCCTCAGCCACAGAACAGGATCAGACCTGTCACCAGTCTATGGATATCAGCTCTTCATCAACACTTCATGAACTTTATTAAATGTGGAAAGTCAATCTGCTAATCATTAATATGCACTAATAAGTAATAACTCCTGATCCTCCTTTTGTCTTTGTTTATATATTTTGTGATGGCATCTTTTTGCCATCTGCTGCGCAATTAGATTTGGGGAATTCAGTACTGCCCAAGAACAGACATTTATACTTTCCATTGTCACAGGGTATTGTGAAGTCAAGAGTTTTGCTGTGTAATTATGTGCATTGTGAAAAGTAATTTATTCTGTTTCATTAAGACCAGATGCCCAATTACTTCTTCTGGTGCTTCCTAGCTTCTATTGTAAGAAACAAGTAATAACAGTTTGCTGTCTATCTGCACTGCACCATCTGCAACACAGCAGACCCTGGTCATCTTTCATAACTGATAATTTCTTTTTTACTCTTTTAATATGGGACAACTAGACAGCATATGGTGTTTGAGATGTAGGTTTCCTGTGTGCCAACATATTCGTTATAGTGTTACCACCCAGCCCTTTCCCAGATCATTTACAGCACATGAGGCCACCAAAGCCAAGAGCCTGGTGAAGCTGAAAAGTGATCTGACAAGTCTATCAACAGCAAAAGCATTCAGCAGTGTCATGGTCAGTGAACACACAATTGGTCAAAGTTGATGAGCAGCTTTATCAAAGCCCACCCCTGGGAAAGAATTTTATTTGTTATTGCTCCAATAAAAGCACAAAGCACTGAATGTGAGGCACTTAACCCTCTTCACCAACAGAATGGAGCACTGGGCAAGCACTGCAGCCCAAGGCAAAGGCTGCTCTTCGGTGAGCAGCTGCCATACAAAAGGGGGTGTTGTGGCCCCCTGCAATGGACACACAGCCTGCAAGGACCTGCTCTGGCTCTGTGCCTGATTCCCTGCCTGTTAGTACTGGGGTCTCTTGTGGGCTCAGTGTCCAGTTAGGGGCTTGGGCTATAGGGAGGGAGACAACCCACCTGGCACTGCCTGGAAAGCTCACTGGGCTGACCCTGGCTGGATACCAGGTGCCCATCAAAGCTGCCACATCGCTCTCCCCCTCAGCTGGACAGGGAAGAGAAAGTATAATGATACACTCATGTATTGGGATAAGGACAGGGAGAGCTTACTCACCATTTACCGTCATGGGCAAAACAGACTCAGTTTGCGGAAATTACTTAAATTTATTACCAATCAAGTCAAAGTAGGGCAATGAGAAATAAAACCAAATTGTAAAACCATCTTCTCACCAATCCTCCTGTCTTCCCCAGATTAGCTTCATCCTCAGTTCACTGCCTCCTCCCCCTCAGCAGTGCAGTGGGATAGGGAACGGGATCAATTTATCACGGTGTGTCTCTGCCACTACTTCCTTCTCAGGGAGAGGGTCCTCACACTCTTGCTGTACTCTCACATGGGCTCCTCCATGGGCTGCAGGTGGGTCTCTGTTCTCCGATGGACCCTGGTGGCTGCAGGTGGGTCTCTGCTCCTGACAGGATCTTTTTGGGCTGTGGGTGGGTCCCTGCTACCCCTGGATCCCACAGGCTGCAGGGGAATCCCTGTTCCAGAGCTTGGAGCACCTCCTCTCATTCCTTCTGTGTGGCCTGGGGGACTGCAGGGCTGTTGCTCTCACATACCCTCGCTCCTCTCTCTGGCTGATGCTGTGCACAGTTTTTCCCTTCTTAAATCCCAGAGGCACTGCTACCCATTGCTGATGGGCTCTGCCTTGGCCAGCAGCAGGTCTGTCTTGGGGTCAGCTGGCTTTGGCTCTGCTGGACATGGGGGAAGCTTCTAGAAGCTTCTCACAGAAGCCATCCCTGTAATCCCCCCTCTACCTAAACCCTGCCATGCAAACCCAATACAATTCCCTTAAGAGGGAGTTTTGGGCAAAGCAGCTTATGGTGAAAGCCTAAATTAGCCTGAGTTGTTTAGCCTAGAAACTATGAAACTGAGGGGGATGTGCTGACAGCTTCTCTTTTGATGTCTGACAGCTGCCAAGCATCTATGTGGCTGCTGCAGAGACTAGCATGGCCTGTTCCATGTCGGGGGTAGAATTTGAGTCCATGCTGGCTTGGCCCACATGGAGACCAGGGCTGATTATCTTCTCAGGATGAGACTGCAGAATGTGGATTTAGTTTCCAGCCACTCCTCCACCTCTTTCTCGCTGCCATTCTCCTGACACCCTCTCCCTGGCATTGCTTTTGACAGGGCCAAAGTAATTTGCCAGCTGCATCACTGGCACTGGGAACTGCTCCTTGTGTTTGCTTGTGCTGACTGTGCGACTGTTCCCGTAATTTGGGAGCAGAGATGAAGTTCTGGAGAAAGGGGAGAGTGTGTGCTTGCCAGCCAGCCTGGCTGTGCCACCTGTTTGTGCTCAGTGCAGTGCTAAGCCTGCCTGCCCCGCTGTCAGTGCTCCACAAGCCGGGGCAGAGCCAAGGGGCGTGAGAAGGAGGGGAACCCTGGGTGATGCCTGTACCTCCGTGGCATAGGACAGGGAGCTGTCAGGGACATGGGACAGCGAGACAAGGCACTGACACAGGGACACAGGGCACTGTGCAGCCCGTGTGATGGAGAGCCATGCGTGTGCACCAGGCCTGGCTGGGGTGTGGTTCCACGGAACCTCCCTGTCCTGCTCAGGGGCTGCTCTGGGGTAGTCCTTGCCTCAGTGGTTGGTGATGGGAAGTGGCCAGGGACGGGAGAGACTGGACTGCTTTTGGGTGGCACGGACCCAGCCACCCCACCTGGAGGGAGCTGTGCAGATCAGCCTCAGCGCTTTGAGCCAGCCACCTGTGCCAGGGATGTCACCTGTCCCTGCAGCAGGCAAGTGCTGGTGCAGCACCTGGAGCCAGTGCACTGGGCTGGAGGTGCCCTCACTGCTTTGCCTGTGCTCCGCACAGCAGCAGTTCTGAGGCAGGGGTGAGGGCCAGGGTGGCTGGAGTCTGTCTTGAAAGATGGTATTTGGCACAGCATGGCAAGATGTTTTGATGAGGAAAGAGGTCAGCAGTAAGTAAGCCTGTTGTCTTTCAGGATATTCCCATTTTGATCACCAATGCAAACCATCTTTGAGGGGCTGCAAGGGCAATATATAGAAGTTATTTGGACCCTTTCATTTTATAATACTGAATTTCATCTGCCGTTTCATCTCCCAGCCACTCAGTATTCTAAGATGCTTTAGCACTTCTTCATGGCTACCTTTTATTTTTTACTGCTCCATGTAATCTTCAAACCTGACATTAGACCCTCCCCATTTACTTCCTGTGTCATGAAGAAAACATTTTGAACAGTCCAGTGTTAATGTAGATCCCTGCAGGATTCCCCCAGTGTCCTCACTCCCCTGAAAATGCCAAATGTCTCCTCCAAATGATCCCTCTAGCCCTTAACAAGACAACCATCCTGTTTAATGCATGGCAGTCTTGCTTTTTAAAGAGGTCCGGGACCTTGTAAAATGTTTTTGGAAATTCCAGTTGCAGCTGCAGCAAAATCAGATTGAAGATATTTAATTCTGAGGTTCCCAGCACAGGTAGGACCTGGAGCTGATGGGGTGAGACCACAGAGCTGCTCCAGGGCTGGAGCCCCTCTGCTCGGGAGCCAGGCTGGGAGAGCTGGGAGTGCTCAGTCTGGGAAAGAGAAGGATCCAGAGAGATCCCTCCAGTGCCTACAAGAATGATGGGGACTGACTGTTTAGTAGGGCCTGATGCAACAGAACAAGGAGCAATGGTTTAAACTGAAGGAGAGCCAATTTAGATTAGATGTAAGGAAGTTTTCACAATGACTGTGGCCAGACACACATACAGGCTGCCCAGAGAGGTGGTGAGTGTCCCTATGTTGCAGTAAAACATATGGGATCCAGTTTCTTCATGCAGAAAAAGTCCATTCTTTATTTACAAAGCTTATGTTTATAGGAAATATTAGAAGTTACTCTGTTAGACTTAATTGGCTAACAATACACTAATATTTAGTTTATTGTTGGTAAATGACAAGGGTGTATGTTTGTTAAATCTCTCTATTTTTGGTTAGTTCACTTTTTTTTTTTGTTTTTATGGGACAGATTTCTTGTTTATTACAAGTGCAAACAGTTTTCTAACTAGAATAGTTTGTTGTGCTAACTGCTTTCATTGTTATGATTTTTTATATGGGAAGTTACAAGCTAACTGCTAGCTTAGCTAGACGAGTAGGGCCTAAACTATATTTTATAAGGTCCTTTATTAATACTATCTTTACCTGTATGCAACATCCCATCCTTGGAAACATTCAAGATCAGGCTGGATGGGGTTCTGAGCAACCTGATCTTGTAGAAGACAATCTTGCTCATGGCAGGGCCTTGGCCTGGTTGACATTTAAAATTGTCATTTAAAGTTGACATTTGAAGTTGACATTTAAACCTTCCAACCAAAAGCGTTCCATGATTCCATGTGTGGAAAAGTCTTCTTTGAGGTTTACCTCTTTACCAAGTACTTAAATCAGACAAAGTCTGTCTGCCATTCACATCCTTCCTCTGCATATGAGCCCCCTCCTTCCTGCAGCCCTTACTGCTGCATGGGCTGATCTCTGGTTCCCATGAGATGAAGGACCTGCCCACAAAAAACAGCACCACAGGTGCCACCCATCCTGGCCACCACCACCTGGCACCACGGGTGCCACCTGTCCCGGCCACCACCACCTGGCACCACGGGTGCCACCCATCCTGGCCACCACCATCTGGCACCATGGGTGCTACCTTCCTGGCCCGGGGCAGCTCTGCCTGCCAGGGCAGTGCCTGGGCTGTGGCCAAGGGCAGGTGAGGGACCAGCCCACGCTGAGGGGCACAGAGGGCCAAGAGCCTCCTTGGCCATGGGGAAGAAAACTGACAGCACTGGCTGTGATTTTCCTAAGATTTAATTTGGGTCTGCTTCCCCAGGAATCACTGGGACCATGTCTCTGGTTCTGGTCATTCTATGGTCCGGTGCAGGCTGTGTCTGAATAACTACCTGGCTTTTCTTACCTGCTTCTGAAGAAAGACAGAGGCTTGCTTCTGAAATGCAACTGCACTTTTGGAAAACAGAAGCCTCTGATTTAGAAGATCTTTGAGCCTAGCTCAGATGGGTTTTTGGACCCAATACAGCATGCATAAAAGAGGACACTGTGCTAATTAATGTCTCAGCAGAGCTGTCCAATATAGCCACCAACCCTCCAATCTCACTCTCATTCCACTATATTTTAATAAGAAGATTGACCTACTTAATTTTGAAGGCAGCTGGCTTTCAGAGTCAAGCAACACTTGAAGAAATAATATCACGTTTAGTGCTGGCTTCATTACTAGCATCAGTCCCACAGCATCCCAGGATGACCCTGGGATTAACCTGCACTTGCCAGGAAGGTCACCGAGCAAGCAGCTAGGACCAGACTGCTCCAGAAGCTGGTCCCAGGCTATGGCTCTGCTCCCAAAATACCTGCAGTGGTACAGGGAAACGTGATCTAGAGGTAATGTCACTCCAAGGAAAGTGAAGCAGCAGAAGAGCTGGCCTGGCACAGGTGTGGTATCCTTACCAATAGAGAAATGACAAACTAATGGGATGTACCCCAACCTGACAGTGATAGAGTTAACGACTGCAATGATTTCATTCTCACCCACCACACTCAGCACCAGACTGTTCCATACAAGCAGGAATGACAGACTGCACTGGATATCTCTGTGTGAAGTGCACCCCGTCACAGCTTCCTCTCAACAGAACAGCTCCATTTTTTTGCAACATTATTAAATGGCATTATTGAAAGAGTTTAAACCTTACAGCTACTGCATTGCATAACATGCAGGGAAGGATGGTAAGTGATCTCATAAAAATTACTGAATTATTAATGACATTTAACAAATCTTGGAACAATGGGGAAATCCTTAAGGATTAAGAAAAACCAAAACAACTGAACAACTCCCACACCAAAATATATTCTCTCTCCTCCAAAAAAAACCCCAAACCCTCCAGGCCCCCAAAGCAAAACTCAAGTGTGCTAGTACTTAAAAAAAGACAAACTGTGTGATGAGTGTAAGTACAGCTTAGTCTGTCTCCCAGACACACCAACAACTGACATCAAAGGGCATCACAATTAAGACCCACCAACGTGGTTTCACAGAGATGAGTTTTCTGTAAATTATTCTTTAATTAATTACAAGTCTGTTTTGGTAAAAGTAGCTGTTGACATCATAAATTTTTTCTAAGGCCTTGTTCTTGGCCCCACATGTTATACAAGCATCAGTGGAAAACATTAAATGCTTGATATTAAATAATTGTAAATAAGGATTTGTCCTAGAGAATCCCATACTCTGCAACTATTTGACATCTTTATCAAGAATGTTAATGAAATTATATAACAATTGCAAAGAGAATCCGTATATTAAACCCAAGCTTTCTGGAAAAGTTACTGTACAAAACATAGTTATTAAGGTATCTGCTAGAGTAGTTCTGTGAAATATACCATGATGTTTCAGAATGTGTTCATCATGTGCTATCTGGCTTTAAACCTTGTTGAATTTCTAGAAACAAAAGAAATGAATCCTCAGAGGCATTTGCAGAACAACTAAAAAATGTGCTTAAGAGGGTAAAAGTGAATATTAACAGTGTAGTGAGGGCGTTGAGGACAAAAAGAAGTAGGTGAGAGCAGAGAAAGGTCATCATTGTATCTTACATAAACCAGACTGTTACAGAATACTGCAGCTGGTTCCTGGTTCATGCCTCTGGACTTAAAAAGTGAAAAATGCACCAATTGATATACAACATGTCAGCAAAGAACAATGCACAACAGAAAAAAAAAGAAAAACCTGTTTTGACTGAGACTAGCAAGCCTCTTTACAGCAAATTATATATGGAGTTAATTATGACTACAAATATGCAGGAAGAAATTTCGGATACCCTAAAGCTATTTCAGTTACCAGGACTCAGCAGTATGGGATACAGAGGCTGAAATAAAACAAGTTTCAATGAGAAGACACAGCGTTTTTAGTACAATGAACCACTTTAACAAGTATTGAGTGAGTAGCCAGTTTCTTTTGTCACTTCTGATTTCTTCAAAACTGGATCTCTTCCTAAACATGTACTTGCTCAAGTAGAATTGGCAACAGCAAGGACCAGTTAGCTGGGGCAGTGGGCAGCGTTCCTCCAGGGCCTGTTGCCCATCTGAGCTGCTTGGTGCAATTGATTTGCTGGAAGAGAGGGATGTCATCCTGAAAAACCTGGGGAATCCATGGATGGAAAGCAGCCTGGGGGACAAGGTCCTAGGGATAACAAAACTGGGATAACACAACCTGGCCACGTGCACTGGCAGCCCAGAAACCACCAGTGTCTGGGGCTGCCTCTCCAGCAGTGTGCAGAGCAGGCAAGGGAAGAGATTCTGCCTCTCTGCTGAAGGCCCTGCCCTCAGAGCAGCGAGCACAGCTGCCTTGGCCCCACTGCAGCAGGATGCAGGTGCTCCAGGACAGATCTCTCTCCTCACAAGCACTGTACTGGCAGCAGTGCCACCACTTCATACCAGCTTGAGCCAATCCCGCAAACAATCTGCTGTTGTGCTGATGGACAGGACTGGAGAATGCTTTTTTCCATGTGCTGTGTTATGTGGGGAGCACGTTACTGAAGTAACTACAAAACCCAAGTGGTCATAAAGGATTCATGCCTAGAGAGCAGGTCTAGTTAGTAAATCATACATGACAGGAAACAGGACTCTAGACTGAAAACCACTATGAAAAACCTTCTTTAATTCCTGGGTTTATTGTACTGAGTGGGAATGCAGTGAACGTTTGCTCCAAGTACAGTGCTGTGGAGTTCTGAAGAGAAACCACGAAGACAGCTGAACAGCACCAGAGCATGCAGGGCAACCCTGCAGCAGGACAGCCCTGCACAGGCTGGGGTGTGCTGGGGGAGGAGGGATGGCACCAAAAGCACCACACAGCAAACAGACAAGAAACCACATTCTCACACTGGTGACATTTTATTTTGTTGTCTTCTGATCTTGCCCATCTCACTGCAGACTCTACATGCCCTGCAAAGTCTACATGTCTGTTTTCAGCACAGCACCTGCAAGCGCAGCAGTACCTGGTTCCAAAGGCAATTCTGGAGACCACCTTGGCCCTACAGTATTCCCCCCATCAGGAACAATGTGATTATGCTGGTACTAACACACATGTACAAACGTGCCTGTTCCCCACTGCAATGCCTTCCCTGGGAATTTCAGCACCAGCAATTTTGTCAGACAGTGCAAATTTTACAATTTTCTAGTATGGTGGGTCTTTGGATAACAAAGTCTGGAGAACCATTCTTTGAAGAATAGGACTGCCTGTGCTGCTGCTTCCTGCTAGCTTCTATGACATCTGCTGCATTCAGACACTGAACAGGTTGCCCAGGGAGGCTGTGGATGCCCCAACTCTGACAGTGTTCAAAGCCAGGCTGGATAAATAAGGCCTTGAGCAACCTGGTCTAGTGGGACATGTCCCTCGTGGCAGCAGGGGGTGAGACTAAATGATCTTTAAGGTCCATTTCAATCCCTTAACATTCTATGATTTATAGAGACAGGAAGATATTATTCCTTATGATCCAGAGACAATGCCAACACATGTCTTAAAATAGTGACCCCTCTTCTTTTAACCTTTTCTACACAGGGAAGCCACTGCTAATACACCTCATTTGCACAGAGAGGCGATACTGAAAAGAAACAGGTTATGTAAGACAATGAAGGGCATATCTGCAGAACAGGGGAAAAAGACATTGTGGGAGCACTGGCATGACAAAGAACCACATGCTGGCAAGGCTGCTTTGTGGAACCTGGTCCCAGCACTAGCAGGCTGCTCATGTAGGGATGCACTGTCTTGCAGTATGTCTCCCAGGTGAGCATGGAACAGGTGGGTTTCAGAGGGCACACAAGGGCCATCTCAGTACATCAGTTACCGAGATCTCTAAAAGGCTGGTGAATCTCCAAAGAGCTTGAGAGCATTCAGTTGTTGCAGCACTGGAAGACTTTCTACACATGTTTAATGTTCAGCATTACAGGAGACAGATGCCAGGGGAACAGTGGGTTCCTGACAAGGGTAATAATGACCTTCCATCCCTTTCAAGTCTGGTGCTGAGCCTAAACACCAGGGTATGAAATAGAGCCTTGTGCAACAGGATACAGCAAATACTGAGAAGGTCTCTTTTGTGGCAGCCTTGCTGACAACAGACAGGAGAGTGACAGGGGAAGCCAGAGTCTTTGCATTCTGCACAGCAGTTCCCATGTTTAGTTTGGGTGCATTCTGTGCAAGAAAGGATTTCCCCGTTGAAGAGACCTAAACATTGTGCCAGTCAGTCCCTTTTGAGAAGAACTGTAAAAAAGAACCCTGATCTCACACATCAGAGGAAGATGACAAAACAGACACTCGCTGTACTGGAAATCACTAAACAAGCAACTAGTATGACCAAGCTGAGACTGCAACCAGAGCAGGAATCACACTGGGTACACACTGTGAGTGCCACTGTCCAAAGGAACTCCACTGGCAGAAGCAGCCTCTGCACCACAGCTTTAGTTTGAATTCCTCACAACTGACCAGGTGCAGAACTTTCAGTATGGAAGTCACCCGCAGAACTGAGTCACAGTCCCAAAGACATTCAGTTGCTAATATTAGTGCTGTGGGTTGTGAGCCTGACAGAAGTGAAAAGCTTTAGGACTACTCCTTCTCATCTTCTAGGGATTTACTTCGGCCTCGCTTGCGGCTGGTTTTTGGAACTTCAGCTCTCTGTGCAACTTGGGGTGCTCCTTCCTCACTGCTTGCACTCTCGTTGTCTGCCCGTTGTGGACAACCTCTCTTACTTCTTGTTTTTTCAGCTCCAACAGCGGGGAGCTTCTTGGCAGCCAGGGTGCCAGCTCTCTTCTTTTTGCCCCTGGTCAAAGGACGTTTCTTACGTTGTTTCTTCTGCTCTTCCCTTTGGCGAATTTTCATTAGCTTCTCAAAGCTTTTGGTTGTTGTTGTATTCACATCAAACCAGTCCTGCAGGTTTAGAAGGCAACAGGTTGGTAATGATCATGGTGGAATCACCAAATAAAGCCTACCCGGGCTTACAATATAGCTGCCTTGTGGGACAAGCTTTCCCTGAAAGGTAAGATCTGGAAAGGCAACTGCCTAACAACGCTCTGTTCTTTGATGTGCCTCCTTAGGTGTCACTCTGTCTCAGAGGATTCAGATTTGATTTGACATTTGCCTAGTTAAAGGCACAGGAAATGCTGCAGAGCTGAACAGAGCAGCAGCAGCTTGGGACAAGGCATGTGACATGACACAACACTTACTCCTCAGACTAACACATAAGACCAGCTAAGTTTAATGACCCTGTTCCCAACAGTGAGCAAGGAAAAAGTAAAACATGGCACACATCCAGCATTTTCTTCTTAAGACACTCTCCCCACTTCCAATATCCTGGGGTTTGAGGTTCCACTCTGCCTGCCTTACCTCAGCGTGCACAGAGTTGATGTGATACTTGACCCCACTCTCTGAAATGAACTCCTTCTCACACAGGAGACACTTGTATTTACCAGCCACAAAGTCTCCCTGGCATCAAAACAAAAAAAACAAACAAAATTTCATCAAGAGTTGCTGGACCACGAGGCTGATAAACCTATATATTTAATTTAAATCTTGCTCAGATAGAACTCAGATAGCAATAAAACCTAGAAGCTCTCATCCATCCATCCGTCTCATCTCTCATAGCAGACAGCTTTAGCTACAGCAGCACTAACACGAGTCAGCAGTTGTGCCCACGAAGCACAGGACTGCCCTCTGAGATGCCATAAGGTCTCCAGCAGTGCACCTGGAAAAACTGCTCTTGTAGCTGTGAACCTACAGGTAGAACTGCTGTGTCATTAAAAGGAATGCCAGTAAGGTGCTTTCTCCTGCTTTCAAACATTGTTTCCAATGGCAACACCCTTAGCACACAGGGGAGCACCCAAACTGGGGGCTGGAATAAGGTGATCTTTAAGAGCCCCTCCAACCCAAACTATTCCATGAATTCACGAATTTGTGAGGATCTCAGATCAGCAGGTGGCAGGACAAGAGCTTGAACAAAGGGTTATCAGAGGGACAGGGACAGTAGGGCTATTAAGAGGAAAGTTACCAACCAAGGTACATGTGCCAAGGTGAGACTTGAGTCCTGAGACACTGCCATACACAGATTCACAACCCTGAAACAGTAAAAAAAAAAAAACAAATGTGAAAAACATGCTAGCAAGAAATCCCTTCTTCCTGGACAATAAAGCATTATTATGTCTGGAGGCCAATCCAAAAGTGCAAAAGAGAGGTAGACGGAGGCAGATACCAATCCTCTACAGCCGGAAAGCTTCTGGTAAAAAGACCATTAGAAAAGTAGCTTAGTATTTATATTTCCACTTTCTGAGCACACTTGGACATAAAAAAAACTCCTGTGACAGTTAGTCTCATACTCTATCAACAGCCTGACTAAAATGTCAATTTGCTTTCTGCCTGAAGTGCAACAGAGAAAAAATTCAAGCAGAGCACATGGGGCAGGTACAAGACACTTCTCCCTCCTGCATTGCTCATGTCTAGTGGCACACAGCAGGAGCACAGCATCCAAGAGCCCTGATCTCAGCTAAAGAGAAGCTTTAGAGGCTTGGCCCGTGGGGATCTTCAGGCATCAGTCCTGGGGTACCACACTGTGCTCAGCCTTTAGCCCAGGTCCCAGAACAGGATGCAGGAGCAAGACATGCTGCTGGGTCACTGGCTGGTGACACAGGACAGCTGCTTTCTGCACACAGCTCCACAGACAACATGGGGCTGCAATTCTGATCTTGAAAATGATGCTAGCCTGAATAGTGGGGAGAGAGTGCTGGGGGTGGGGTAGGGGAAAGGGCAGAGGGAAGGCACCATCTATACACCAAACCTAGAGGGCAGCTGCCACTGATCGTTGGCTCTCTGACAGCATGTATCATGTGGAGATGTCCACCACCTCCATCAGTGGGGCTATTTTTTCCCACTGGATCTGACTGGTGATTGTTGTAAGGCATTGTGGGTAATTAAGCTTTTCAATGCAAGGGGTCCAAGAGAGCCAGAGAGGGACTCTGGACAAGGACCTGGAATGACAGGACAAGGGGCAATAGCTTCCCACTGCCAGAGGGCAGGACTAGATGGGATACTGGGAAGGAATTCTTCCCTGTCAGGGTGCTGAGACCCTGGTACAGGTTGCCCAGAGAAGCTGTGGCTGCCCCATGCTGGAAATGCTCAAGGCCAGGTTGAAAAGGGCTTAAAGCGGGTCTAGTGCAATGAAGAAAACTTAAGTGCTGTGCCAGACAAAGTCTCTTTACTCTTGTATTTCCAACTCGGCTCCTTCCTTCTATGAATAGATTTAGATAGAAAGGCAGAGACCTGTCATTTTTCCGCTATTCAAACCTCCAAACTCACCAACTGCCCACCTGGATGAGCAAACTGTACTAGCCTGACACCAAGTTACTGGCTCTCAAGTGTTCACACACATTCCCAAAAGGATCATCCCCAGGGCACTTTGATGCAAGAGACAAAAGGAGCATCCCCAGACATCTCCAAGACTAAACAGGGCCTTGATTACACTAAATAACCATATTGAGATGGAGCAGGATTTGTCTCCCACAGAGAGACCAACTGCAGTTTCAGGGTTGTGGGAAGCTGTTGGCTCATACAGACCTGAAATCTATCCCCTCATGGGCTTCAGAAACAGTTAAGGGTTACCTGATTTGGGCAGTGGACTCTTCGGTACATCTTTATTTCCGTTTTCCATTTGCACAGCACATCTTGACTAAATGTGGGCAGTCCAGGACGAGTGTATTTCAGCTGAGACAAAGATGGAATCGAGAGCTGGAGGTAATGTTGGCTACACAGAATTCCTCTTCTAGGCTGAGACAGAAGTGCTATCTCTTCTCCTACTCTAAGAGGCAAACTCCCAATAATCAATGGTCTCTTGTCTCACCAACTCTCTAGAAACACAACTGAATTTGGAAAACTGCCACAATATCAGAATCTGAAACCTCCCATTGCCTTGACTACAAAAAATTCCTCTAAATGTCCTTACCCCGCTGAAATCCATTGTTTTCCCTTGGCTTTCACTCACAGCCTAAAGGACACTGCTGGAAATTCTGAAGTCTAAAGCACTGTGAAATAGCACAGTATGCATCAGAGACTGGAAGGATTGCTGGGGCCTTACAGCATGGCAGGAGTGATCTGAGCCCTATCATAGCCCATGCTCCTTGTACCCCCTGGGAATTCCAACAATAGGACTCTACAGTCATTACAGCATGCCTGAACAAAACACTGCACCACAGCAACTGCTGCTGCAGAAATACGGTGTGAGAAAGAGACAGCAGAACCCAATCCTCCACTCAACACACCTTTCAATGTGCCATAAACATGTGGCAGGGGTCAGTACAACTCATTAGATGTGGAGGTATAAACTTGAACCCTATAGAGTATTTTTAAGGCCTCGTACCTTCCGGTCATCTGGAATCAAGTCCTGCAGGACTTTTCTTTTGGGCCACTCTTTGGCCAGCTCCTCTCCTGCTAGCTCATGGAGATAGTAGATTGCCACCTTTGCAGATCTCCTCTGAACTCTGCCTGTGTCGTTTTGCTCCCGTTTCATTTCTTTCAGGTTCTCTGTTCTTCTCTCCTCATGGAGGAAAGTGACCTGCAATGAAGGCCCAAAAAGGTGAGCCTCTTTCACTACTTCCTATTTCAGTTACACTAAATACTGTAAATAAATGTTTTGCCAAACCCCTCATAAATAGGCTGCATCAGCTATGGTTTACTGTTGCGGTGTCTTGCCATGGTGTGCCTCAGTTTTCCTGGTCCCTCCCCTGAAGTTTCCTTCCCCAGGTGGTATGTCAATCACCTCTCCTTTCCCCCCCCCTTGACCCCTGCAGGGCACTGTCTATCAAACCAGAGGAGCATTGAGTGATTGGCAGGTTCAAAGGATGCTCTCCACCCCCCAGGGGGGGCCTTTGGCCCATCCAGGTGTCCCTCTCACCTGAGACCCCCACCCCGAATACCTGGTTGGTGGTCCCTGTTTTCCCTCCCCTCCCCTCCCCTCCTTAAAAGCACGAGCACACCATGCGCTGGGGGTTCTGGTGGAGCTGTTACTGCATTCAGATGCCAGATCCAGAACTCTGGATTAAAAACTCTGGATTAAACCCTCTATCAGGACCGACTCCTTCTTCACCATCGCCTTAAAAAGTTTCTCCAGCACAGGGAGGCCTGAGGAGTGACCCTCGTTTACCAACAAGCTCCAGCCGCAAGCACTGGAGCTCGGGATATGCCTGGACTTGTCCCCACGTGCTCATAGCGAGCCAGAGCATCTCTGGGGTGCAAAACACCACAGGTGCCGCTATTTGGTTCAGCAGCAGGAACCAGGCAAGTCAAGGCAGTCCTGTTCAGTAATATTGGTATAATCCAATAGTTTACTGTCACAGACACAGCACAGAAGTGCATCCCACTGGTGAGACAGACCTCCAGAACTGCTCATAGGGATCACAGCAGTGAGGCTCAAGCAGAGAGCTTCATGCAGTTGCTAGTCTTGAAAAGTATTCCATCATTCACTGTAAAACCCTAATCGACAACAAGACTGCCTGTTCTGCTCCAATGGTGAGTATTTTAATAGCAAAGGAAAGCATCTCACAAGTTATGTTAGAATCACCCTTTCATGGAGCAAAAGTCAGGTCATTTACTGCTGAGATGCTGATTTACTATTAAAAACTTCATCCTAGTCACAGACAAGCAACAGCTCCTGCTAGAAGGAAACTATCAAGGACAAAATAACCCAGGGGCAGGAAAAATGCAAACATTTGTGGTCTATAAATTACCCAACAAAGTAGCAGACAAAAGCCAACACGTGTCACAAGGCTGAGTGGCTGAAGTCCCATCCCAGTCCCCAATACCACTGGAGGGTGCACTCACTGGCCCGTGCTTTGATCGGAGGTGGTAGACAAGTCCTGCCTTTGATCTGTACGCTTTTCCACAGTGATGGCACTTCATAGCCATTTTCTCCAGCTCAGAAGCAGCCTTCCCACATTTTTTAATGTGATATAGGTATCCCATTATGCTGGTGAAGCTCCCTGTGCAGCCCTGTCAACATAAAAGAGAAATACATGGAAGAAAACCATTCTTCAAGGGATTACACCCCCGGTGTGAACAGGATCCACAGTTTGCTGACCAAAGTGCTAGCACTTATCATGACAGAGCAGAGACAGGCAGGCAGAAAACTTTAATGTCAGTCTATTCGGACAGATGAAATCTGCAACAAAGAATTGGCATTGAAATGATTATTAAAGGTCTCTTTTAACCCAAACCATTCTATGATTCCATGCTACTCTGCCTTAAAAGCATAGTTAAGATCTTGAAACAAATCGTGCATCAGAGCACACTCAACAGCACTCTCATGTTTCATATTTATGCATAAAACGCTGCTGTTTAATTGACACTGCACAATGCAGCTTACCTCCCTTGTACACTTTAATTTTCCCATTCGCTTCAAAACCTTCCGAAGGCGGTCTCGCTCAAGCTGCTCATCCAATTCTTCTCCCTCCTTCACAACTGGCTAAAGCACAGCACAAAGATGAATGAAAAACACAGGATGCTCAGCATTTACAGTTCTCCCCACAGGGAATTCACTACTCACACTGGGGCAGGAAAGCTTCTAAAATAATTTAATCTCTGCAACTTAACAATTTTACAGACATGTATTTACTATAATTATGATTTCTGTATCACTGCTGGTTTTGGCTGGGGTGACAGCTGGTATGGGGCTGTGTTTTGGATCTGTGCTGAGAACTGGGTTGATAGCTCAGAGATGGTTTTGCTGTTGCTGAGCAGCCCCTGCACAGCGCTAAGGACTTTTCTTATGCTGCTCCACCAGAGTGGCTCGGGGGTACACGAGCAGCTGGGAGAGGACATATCTGAGACAGCCAACCCCAACTAACCATGAGGATAATGCAGAGCATACTGCTAGCCACAACTGACCACGAGGATACTGCAGAGCACACACTATCATGCTCAGCATGTAAACCTGGGGGAAGGAGGAGGAAGGGGGTAGACATTCATCTGCTGTACCAAGCTGACACTTTGTGTGATGGAGCCCTGTGGTCCTGGAGATGCCTGGACCTTCCTGCCAAAGTGGTGAATGAATTCCTTTTGCTTTGCTTGTGCGCTTTATCTATTGAACTGTCTTTATCTCAACCCATGACTTTTGTCACTTTGATTCTCTCCCCCATCCTGTGGGTGAGGGACAGAGTGAAGGGCTGCATGGGGCTTGGCTGCTGACTGGGGTTAAACCAAAGAGGAATTATCTTTAAAAGGAGTGAACTGACAGAAAATGATGCATCTTAAACATTTACCGGTCCTACTGTTTCCACTCAGCCTGACTAATGTGAAGCAGATTGCTTGTAACAGTTACTCATCTGTGCAAAACTACAGCTCAAGTCTCTTATTCTCTGTCTTGTGGTTATTGTATATTATTTCCTACTTTACACCTAGACTGAGTAAAAAGATAGAACTCAGTGACATACCTAATCTTCAGGGCCAGAATGTGATCCCTGGCCTGCAAAATTTACTAACAGAGCTGTAGGTTCAGAAACTGCAGTACTGGGAATCATGAAAAAAAATTCAGAGTGAATTATCTGAACTTTGCACAAACTTCCAAAAGACCTTTTCAAAAGTTCTAATTCTTCACAACTAGAGCAGGAGACGTTGCCTTCTTTAAAGTAAGAGCAAAGAAGAAAAGCAGATTATAGTATTAGTACTAATCTAGTGTTAGATTAGTATTTTTACAGTAAAGAGAGAGGAGAACTAATTGCTGCTTCTACTATGTTACCTCAAATCTAATCTGCTCCGGATGAAGAAAAACCACCTCCTTTCTAGCAAAGGACTGAAATTGCAGCCTAATATTTTTCCTTCTGATTGGGAATGCTTTTTATGTGTGACTTCTCACCAGCCTAAACAGAAATTCATCCTTCTTTCTACGACGTTGCATGCCTACCATCTCTGGTAACATTCTACTGTTTTCCAGATGTCAAGTCTAACTGGAAAAATAATAGTTCAACTAGATTTGAACATCTAAAACACTCGAAAAAAGCACTCCATGTTCCGTGTCTGTGTGTAGCAGGAAAGGACCAAAGCCTGTTCTGCCTGTAGGAGCTTCAGATGCACAGCAGCTGTATTACCTGATTGTTATGGTCTGCCATGACATGGTATTTCATCCCTGCTAGAGACTTCAGCTGCTTCCCACAGTGATGACACGTGAACATTTCCTAGAAATAAACAAGGACGTGGTGCATTTAACTGTAAATTAACCAAAGCAGTGGAAAACTCTTTGGGGGAAAGAAGCAGGAGAGCAGAAAAATTTATTTGGGCCTGGTAACTCTCTTCAAAGAACCGAATTTATGGAGTCTAAAATCTAGTAGTGGAACAATGAAATAACTACACCTCTGTTCACTAACCTAAGCCTCCAGCAAAAGGCTGGGCAAGAAGCACCAATCGCTGTTCTTACAGATGTATAAAGGACTCTTGCTTAGGGACATGGTGATGAGATGAAACTGGTTTTAAATACTACACAAAACAGGCAGGTATTTCTATCAGTAAGCTGAAGAGGAGTAAAGAAACCATTGCTCATCTCTCGTGTTCTTACCTTCCTGCAATTCATCATATGTTTCTTCAGTCCTTCTACAGTCTTCCTCACCACAGCCCGGCACGTGGGACAGGTAACTCGGCCTTTGTCCTGAATCTCTAAAAACCACTGCTCTTCCATACTACCTGTCAAAACACAATGTTTAGAACCCAAGTGCTAACATAACATCTTTGTTTTTTTTTCCTCTTTTGATGTGCGCAGTGAACTCTAAAAAGAAACAGATCACATGCTACCAAACTTGTGTCCAGCTGCACTTCAACACGTGCAGCTTGTTTACAGCTTCAGGTATGGAATGCCACAAGACACACATCACTCACTTTCAAGGAGAATTTACAAACACCCTTTGACCTACCATTTCTCTTGTAAGGTATGTTCTTCTACCTGACCAGTGGACATTTTTTCCTCTGTTAATTTCTGTTGCACAATTACTTTAGCATGCTGAGTAAACTTTTCTTTTGGCCGAAGTGTCTTCATAATAAAAGCAGTCACAGACCACCAGGGCAAGTTACTCAACAGCCAGGGAAAAGCACCCTGTGTGGCCTGGTTTTCAGTTTCTGGCCTCTTTGTGAAATCCCAAGCAGAAGTTTGGCATAATCCACAAGAATTATAAATTACTGAAATGGGTTCTGGGAAGAAAAGTGGTTTAGCAGCCATCTGCCTGAATTCTTACCATAACAAAATCCACAGCCTCTCCTCTTTTCCCAATAATAACAGGCCCAGGCTGTCCCTCTCCTGGGGAAAAGTTTGTGAATCAAACAGCACTTGGCAGAAAACTGGGGTGTTTAATGAGTGCTGTGATTTACAAACACCAAGTTATTCCACTCACTGAATGAAGGCTAATTTTATTTTTCTAGGACAGATTGCTTGGGTCTCTGGTTCCCAGAAAAGGTGATCTGGCAGCAACAGCTATGGAGTTTTTCCTGCAAACCTATTCTGCTGAGTAAAAACTATACATATTTTAATGAGTTTTAATAATGCAACTATTTTAACAGGCTTTTGTTCAGTTCAAAAACTGATTCCTCCTTTCCTGTTACATTATGCAATAGCAAGAGCATGTGGAATTACACTCAGGCAGTGTGCAGTCCTTTCAGTCCTACTCTGCAGTACTGACACAGTGCCAGGACAGCAGCCAGCTCCAACTTGTCAACGGTATAGTGAACTACCGAATGAAAACACCAGAAGCACAGCTGTTGCTCAGATTCAAATACTAGAACCACATTTATCTTTTATCTGCTTTGTGAACAATTCTTAGCTACTGCCTCTTCTTACCTGCATCATAGGTTTCTGGCTCTTTCTGAACACACTGGCGTTTTGTTCTGGAGTTTTGTTTTGATCCAGTTTGCTGTTTTTTCCCTGTTATAACACAAACAAGACAAGCCAGAAGACTCAGTTCTGCTACCTTTGTAACAATAAAAACCAGATTTTTTTTGCTAGAAAGCTGCTATTTAGTCTGCTGTTATCTCAAAGTTATTCAGAAATGTTCAATGCTTTTTTTTAAAGCCACGTCAAGATTATGTTTCCTACTCCCTTTCAAGATCTATTTATAGTGGCAGGCATTAGTCCCACCCAAATAGTTTTAAGTTCTATGGTTCTTCATACTCAAAGCTCAGGGGATGGGAACTCTTCACACTGACACATCCTCTGTGCAAAGTTTGGCTGAGTCCATCTGATGACAACCATGGGGAGTCTCATTGCTCTACTCATTCCAGTCTTCTTTAGACCAAAAAACTTAATTGTTTCAGTATGGGTTATGCTGTTTGCTCTCGTCTCCCTGACCTCTTCAGTTGTCCCACACATTTCCTGAACTGCTGTGCCTGCTCCTGGAAATAGCACTCCATGGTGACCCTGCATTACAGCAAAAGAATTACTTCACAAGTCTAATTACTTCACAGAGTCTACATTCCTCCTCAAAGCTCTCAGTCTAACATCTGCCTTCTTAAAAAAAACCACAATGACACTGCTAGTCCCCAGTCAGCTTTTGCTCTGCTATGGATCTTGAATCCTCTTCTGAAGCACTGACTCCTGGGAGGCTGCTCCTTGTTTTTCAGCTGCAACAGTGTTTCTTCCCAAACAATATCATCATTTATTTTACACTGTTCTTTGTTCCATTTTAAAATTGTTTCTCTGTTGTCAAGACCACTTTCACTTTTAGCCTTTTCTCCAGTACACTTGCTGTCACGTTCAGCTCTGTGCTGTCTACATACTTCCAAGTCCTTGGTGACAGAAGCAATAGTCAGAATTGAATACAGGGACATTCCACAAGCCATCTTTCTATACTCCTATTTCATCAGGCTAGTAACCTCATTGTAGAAGGCTATCAGGTTGATTTGAGCGTGATTGGCCCTGCATGAATCCATGTTGATTACTCCAAATCCCCATCTTGTCCTTCATGTGTTTGGAAATGCTCTCCAGGATGATTCTCTCCATCAGCTTCCCAGGGACTGAGGTGAGGTAGACTGGCCTGTAGTTCCCCAGATCTTCCTTCTTTCTGTCCTTGAAGATACAAGTGGTATTTTCTCTCTTTCAGCCTCCAGGAACCTCTGCCAGTTGCCACGACCTTTCAAAGATAATCAAGAGTGGCCTCACAATGACATCAGCCAGCTCTCAGCACTCAGTGCAACCCATCAGGCCCCATGGGACCTAGAATCATAAATTGTTAGGTTGGAAAAGCCCTCCAAGATCATCAAGTCAAACAGTTCCCCCAGCGCTGCCAAGGCCACTGCTAACCCATGTCCCCAAGTGCCACATACACACGCCTTTCAAATCCCTCCAGGAATGGGGACTCCATCACTGCTCTGGGCAGCTGTGCCAAGGCTGGACAGTTCTACTGGGGCAAAAAATTGCTCCCAGTATCACGTCTAAACCTAGTGCAATTTGAGGCCATTTCCCCTTGTCCTGTCACTTCCATGGAAGCAGAGCCTGACCCCTCCCGTCAGGGAGTTGTGCAGAGTCACAAGGTCCCTCCTGAGCCTCCTTTTCTCCAGGCTGAGCCCCTTGGCAGCTCCCTCAGCCTCTGCTGGGGCTCCATTCCCTTCCCAGCTCCCTCAGCCTCTGCTGGGCTGGGGCTCCATTCCCTTCCCAGCTCCCTCAGCCTCTCCTGGGGCTCCATTCCCTTCCCAGCTCCTTTCCCTTCCCTGGACATGCTCCAGCCCCTCCAGGTCTCTCCTGGCAGGAGGGGCCCAGAGCTGCCCCCAGCACTGGAGGTGCCCCAGCAGTGCCAGCACAGGGGACGGGCACTGCCCTGGCCCTGCTGCCACCCCAGAGCTGGCACAGCCCAGAGGCCACTGGCTGGACTCTTTCTCACCTGGGCACACCTGGGCTTGTGTTGAGCCACTCTTAACCAACACTCACAGGGCTTTTTCCAGCTCCTCTGCCCCAGCCTGGAGTGCTTCATGGGGTTACAGTCACCCCAGGGCAGGGCCTGGCACTTGGCCTTGTTGACCCTCACACTGTTGGCCTTGGCCCATCATTCCAGCCTCTCCTGTTTCCTCTGCAGAGCCTTCCTGCTCTCCAGCAGATCCACATCCTAATCCACTTGGTGTCATCTGTGAACTTACTGAAGGTGCTCTCAGTCCCCTCATCTAGAGCATCAATAAAGATATTAAACTACACTGGCCAAACACTGGGGAAGACAACTGGTGACCGGCCCCAGAAGGATGTCACTCCATGCCCCATGGCTCTGTGGGCCCAGACATGCAGCCAATTTTCCACCCAGCAAAGAGTGCACCTGTCCAAGCCATGAGCGTCCAGTTTCTCCAGAAGAATGACATGGGAAATGGTGTCAAAAAGGCTCCACCAAAGTCCAGGTAAATAACATTCACAGCCTTTCTCTCATCCCTTAAGTGCATCACCTTGTCATACAAGGACATCAGATAAGTCAGGCAGTACCTGCCATTCTGCCTGGGCCTGATCACCATCTTGTCCTCCACCCACCCCATGACAGTACCCAAGATAATCTGCTTCACGACCTTCCATGGCACCAAGGCCAGAGCCACATGCATGTTTGTGGTTTCCCAGATCCTCCTTCTGAGCCTTACTGCAGAGGGGTGTCACACAGGCTAACTTCCAGTCCTCTCAGACCTTTCTACTTAACCAAGACTACCAAGGCAAATGATTGGGTAAATCCAGTTTACGTGCTCTAACCTTGACCTCTTTCACTGAGTGAAGGGCTTCCTTTCTCCAGACTTCCCCTCTGTCTGGTCTCAGGCTCCTGGGATTCCCAAAGGATTCCTTTAACTGATAGAGGCACAGAAAACATTGAGTACCTCAGCCTTTTCTGTGTCCTTTGTCACCAGCTCTCCTGCTTTGAGGAGCAGCGCACTCACAGCTTCCCTGATCTTCCCTTTGCTGTTCATGTATTTGTAGAATCCTTTCTTGTTGCTGTTCACAACCCTTGCCAGATTCAATTCCAGGCTGCCTTTGGCTTTCCTAACCTCATCCTTGCAAGACTGGACAGCAAATGTACACTACTGTGTCACCTGCTCCTGCTTTCACCACTTGTACACCTTCCTTTGCACCTAATCACTGATTGACAAACCTCCTGAAGGAATGAAAGGCCTCTGATGTCACACATTTCTCCCCATGGTCTTTGTGGCAATAAAAAAGTGCTTGGGTTTGATTTCCTCTTAATAAACCTATATTGCTATTATCAGCTACTCAATCTCCAGATGTTTACAAGCAATGTGTCTAATTATTTAGTCTATAATCCTTTGGGAAACTGAAATTATGCTGACCTATACTTCCCATAATTCCCTTCCTCCCTCCCATATAATACTTCTAAGACTGAAATTAGATCACCTCCCACTGATTAAGCAGACACTAGTCAATGGCTTCCTAGAACAAAACATTCAGAATCAGAAACAGAGTTTGAAGACTCCAAAATATGTCATTTGGGCAGACACGTTGAAGTACTTGTAGGCTTGTAATTAGGAATTACAAGTTATTTGTATTACCCGAAATCTTCTGCTTCTTCTTGGGAGAGTCTTTAACATCTTTGCCTTCCCTTTGCTCAGATTTCCTCTTGCCTTTCAAGAGTACTTCTCCTGATAAGTAAGAACAGATATGTTCAGTCTCAGTATTCAGTCTGGATAACGGCTTTGAGTCTACTGCTGCCTCATCTTAACCTTATATTCAATACCTAGTAAAAAAAAAAAAAAAAAAAAAAAAGGAGTTTTTGTGAGACACCTGGACACCAGTGAACCAGACACAGCCTTTTCATTCAGCAACATTTAGGCACCCCATGGCCCATAATACTGTGATACAGTAGATATGGAAGAAACGGTGGCACAGCATGGCCTGGAAAAATAATCCTCAGCAAAAGAGTCAGAAAGTGCTAGGTTATGTGATAAAAACCTCACCTGAACTCACACAAAAAGGAGCATACAGAAACTCGTAACTCATTATCATGCCTGCCCTGAGTATTTCCAAGCCTATCAAAGTCTTGTCTCTATGACTACAGATGAGCACAGAAGCACAATGGTAGGCAGGGAACACCAATTATAGACTTAAAGAAACAGGCAGCTTCCTCCTGGGTCTGTCCCAGGAGACCCACAAGGATAAGTCAGTGGGAATCCCTCTATGAAAGCCCCTTTGGAAGGGGGGAACAGTGAGAAGGGAGAGCATGGTGTTACTGCCTAGGGTTATGTAGCACCTGGCATCCGAGTGGAGAACAAGTCAGGAGTACACAAGACTAGGATGATCAGGAGTGGTATCAAAGGGAGGGAAAGGGACAGAATTACCCAATTTGGGGTTGATCAAGTGGGGGAAACTAGAAGTATAAGAGGATAGCAAAGAACACCTGCTTGTAAATAGGTGACTGGTCAGTATACAAATCTTGTCATGTCTGACACCAAGCAGGGTCTGTGAGTATGAGCCTGTCTGTAAGGAGGTCTTCACCTGCCCCCTGCATGGCTCTGCAGGCCTCAGGGGCCAGTGTATCCATGGCCCAGCAACTGAGGAGACTGGGATCCAAATGTCAAGCACTGAGCAGATTGAGTGTATAAGGATGGAGGCTGTTGGTGCTGTTTGTGTGTATGCTGATCTGCCTGGCACCTGTTCATCTATCTTGTAGGTCTGTGTTTTTTCCTACAGCAATACTCAGTCTGGCTAGTTACTGCACTTGGGGTTGTGCAGCTACAGCAATCTCACTTCTATCAAGCTACCGAATTTGCCTCCCCCCACAACAGAATAGAATACAGATCCTGACTTAAAGGTAAGAACAAAGTGCTTTAAAGAATGAAGTTTTGACTCTCTGCCACACAAGAAGTTTGGAAAACAGCTCCTAGGCCAGGAAATATGAATGTTCCTGCAACAACCTAAGACCCAAACCAGACCCATTCCAAATCAGAAAATTATAACTGACAAATGTGAGAAAATAAAGACATCCTTAAAAAAATAATAATCTACCAACCAAAAAAGCTGTATCTAATCCCAAATACTACTGAATGGTCCCCTTTGCCACGTCTTTAGTGTTGATGGTTCTATTTTTAAAGCTCTTGAAGCTTATTTGCGATATGATTGGTGTAACTCCTATCTCTTCTACAGATAGAACTGAGTTCAGGTACAGAATGATTACTTTAATAGACAAGTGACTCAAAAGGAACTATGCACAATGTCAGAGAACTGTACCCGTATTTGTGCAGTGGCAAAAGTTCATTTCCTCTAATACATGAGCAGCACTAGCAAGCTTGTAATTTTTGGCGGAATTGAAGCATGTCTTTCATGAGCAAACTAACCTCTCACTGAAGAACCAGAGAGAAAATCAGTTTTGCCTTAGAACAGCAGTGATAAATACCTTTTTTTTCTGAAGATTTGTTCACACTGTTTTTCATTCCTCTCATTTCCAACCAGTAAGCAGGCCTGCGAATGGTCCGCTTGCTCCTGGGCTCTGCACTCCCATTCACTGGGCCCTTTGGGGAGGCAGAGGAAATGTTGGTGACTGGGTCCTCAGAGTCACTGTTCACTCCTATAAAAGCAGCTTCCACCTCCTCAAGTTGCTTAGACCTGGAAAACATCAAGTCGAATTCCTGTGTGTACACATGCATACTAGTACACAATCACAATAAACTTGACAGACAACATTCTTCTCATCTTCCCAAGTATTCTAAAAACTAATATCACAGTTCACTGAATCTCCTGAGTTTTGGGAACTGTAAAGTGCCAGCAAGATAAAATGTCCTCAGTGCTGTTTTTCAGTACATTTTTTTGATAATGACATTAGTGAGATCTCAAGAGGAACAGAAAAAAATATTCTTCCTACCTGAAACTTTGAACTTTAGAAGCAGGAGCAAGTGAATCTTAATTTAAAAATATGCACTTATCCTTGGAAATATTTTTATATTTCTGCAGCCCATCATTACAAAATAGACATTTCCCATTTCCAAAGGGCAAGATCTCCTTCAGTCTCTACTCCCAGAATCAGAGCTGGCACTACACAATTAAAGATTTCATGCCAGTAAGAATTTTAACTAGCGACGCTTTCAGCAACGAAGACAACCTTCCAATATATCCTACAAATCACACTACATTAAGACTACTTTAGATTAATCAGCAGCACTGAATTTTTTTTCCTAGAGATCAGAGGGAACTTTGCTTCACTGTTCCAAGGTATTTCTCTCAGGCCTTGAAATGCCCAGACATCTATATTCCTGTACACGACAGCCAACTGAATCAGGTGTCAAAGAAACACAGAGTATCTATTCTCTGGGCAAATACCATTTATGCAAAGAGGAAAGAAAGGGAACACAAACATTTTGCAATGTATCCCATTGCTACTACAATTACCAACTGAAATAAGTAGATCACTCGAGTGATGACTGTGATGGCCATTCTGTCAATACTCTGAGCTGTGGAGCTCACCTTTAATACATCAGTCCAGGAATTAATAAGGAGGGGACACGGATGGCAACAGGTCAGGTCATTACATACTATGTTTCAGGAGCTACTGTAGAAGCATGGGGAGAGGTTTTCTCAAATTAAAGTCTTTAAGTTGCAATCACACCCAAAATACATACATTTCGGAGCACCATTTGGTCTTGGACTTAAAATATTTATCTTCACAATGCTAAAATCCTTAAAAAAATAAATGAAAGCTAATACATACTGAAGTGTGAGAAAAGCACTTCTCCTATAAACCAGTAAGTGAAGTCAGCTGAGACTCTCAACACATTAATTAAAATTGTTGCAGCTCTTAAAATTCAGAATAGTCTCAGCTTTTTTCTTGTGTTCAATCAAACTAGACAAAAAACACTCACATACTTTTTATTTCCCAAGGACTTCTTGAGTTTCTGCTGTCTGTGATGTCCAGTCCTGGTGCCCTAAAAAGGCAGAACAATTCACATTAGCAGCATCATTTGTTTTCTTTTAGCATGTTTCACTATGCAGCCAAGCACAATCACGTGCACATCACTCTGTGGATGTGCATACACCACCCTTTTCAAAAATAAATCACTGTTTCCTGCAACTGGAAGTGCTTAACCTTTCCAACTCCAGCTAAACTGGACTGGAATCAAACCAGGGATGAGCCCCTCCACACCCCCCATATGAAAGCTCTCCCCTACAATGGGATGTGATGGAGTATTCTTTGTCTCCAATACATTCACCCATATATGTCTTCTGCCTATTCTTTTATCACTTGATGACAAATATTTCAGATACTAATTTGCTAGCTTTTATACAGTACTTATTTTTCCTTAATGAAGTACTTCTTCCATTTACCCTGCCAAGAACCTTGTTTCTAGTCTCCTTCATGCCCACATTTTTATCTTGCTTTATCACACCCCATCAGCTGCCCAGATGTTCATTTTATCCACACCACAGAATCCTTTTTCCTATTTAACAAAGATTTTTTGTCACTTATCACTTGCTGTGCTCCTATTAAGACATGTAATTAAACACATCTTTGTAAAAGTATGTGTACAAGATAGCTGAACAACTCATTTGCTGTAGGTTGCTCCTAGTGCCTGAACAATCACGTACCACCACCTTCTTTCAAATACTAATAATGACTGAATGCCATTCTTCATTAGAAAACTCAGGACAAAACCAGTAGTTATACAGACTAGAAAATAAAAATCACTGCCCAGCAGAAGTATAAAGAATACCAAAACTGTAACCTAGGGAACAAAGATAGTATTTTGTCATAAACAGGAACCAGCTAAGAAACTGGAAGAACCAAAAAAACCCCAACAACAACCAAAACAAACAAACAAAAAACCAAAACCAAAACACAACCTGAAAAAAAACCCCAAAAAATCCAATGAAACAAAACAAAACAAAAAAAACACGTACAAAAAAAAACAAACAGAGGAAAAAATAAATGATGGTTAAATTACCTATCTTCTTCATAGAAAAATGTGATGCACACTATCAGCAGTGAGAGACACCCCAAGCACCAGTTAAGTTCAGTAGCAGGAACTAATACCAACGCATGAATGATTAAACTGTGCCTTTTCTTTCCAGCGCCAGTCTCCTCATGGAAATGCTAGGGAAGCAGCACGAGAAAATTCACAACTGCTTGATCAGTGACTTCACAATCAAATCTTGCCTCCTTGGAAGTAAAGTCAACTGAATGTTTCGTGTTTACATTATTTACACCCAAACAGTAACGTCAACAGCACTGTCTGGGAAATCTCCACATGAGAAATGTGTAGCAACCTCACTGAGAAGCAGCCAGAAAAAAATCAGGGCTATGAAGTTATAATGATAAAAACAAATAAACAGGCAGGAACAGTCTGCTGCAATTCACTGGTTTAATCTAGGATTAGAAGAACTGAAATGACAAACATGGTATGTGTATCAAGATTCATGGGGTTTTCATAACTAAAAAATTTTGCAGAAGAGTAAAGATTACTATGAAGAACTTCGGTGGCAATTAAGGATCTGCAATAAAAAAGGAGAGTGAAAATGATCTGTCAGGCTTTCGCTTCTGACAAGTTAATAGCAGTTATAAAGGAAACATCTATAGAAACTGGTGTTAAAGTTCTGCGTGTTTTTTCATTTATACACTTTACTTCCTACTTAAAAAACAGAGACCTAATGTATTCAGGAATGTCCAACGGCTGGACATACGGAAAACAGAAAAAGAACCTTCCTTGCACAGGTGAGAAAAAGTGAAACAGCAGCCCAGAGCCTGAAAAGATGGGGAGCAGTGAATTCTGTCTGCCCGTGGACTGCGGGCCATTACAGTGAGCTGGAACACGGGCTGGAGACAGCATCCAGCCGGCAAGACGGTGCAGAAGCACAGCACCGAAACTCCCCGAGGAGAGGAGCTGGAACGGAAAGTGGAGGTGATGAAAGTGCCAGCAGGGACACCGGGCATCCTGCGGGCCCCGACTGTCCACGAGAGGAGCGGGAGGGCTCAGTACCCTTTGGCGAACTCCTGTCCCAGCTCCGCGTTCTCTTTCCTACCCGCACATTCCATCAGCTAGGTCCTCCTGCAACGAAGGCATTTCGGACAAAGCGCACACCCCCGGCGCCAGCAGCGCCCCGCTCAGGCTTCCCGCCCTGCTCCGGGTCGAATAGAACCGGGCCAGGCCCGAGGCCTCGGAGGACAACCTGGCCTTCGGGCAGAGAGAGGCGGCTCCCGCCGCTGCTCCCCGGGAGCCCCGAGCAACCCCGCTCGCCGCCCGCTCAGGGCCGCTCACCGCGCCGGGCCAGGCCGCACAGCCCCACCGGCGGTCCGGGGAAACCGGCTCGCTCCCGCGATCGCGACGTCGGAGCCCATCTCGCGGTGACCCGCGGACCAGCCAAGCTCTCCGGGGCAGCCACCGGTAGCATCAGTGAAAAGACTGCGGGCACTCACCGAGCCGCCGCCACCACTATCGCCCCGCATGGTGCCGGTGCCGGTGCCGCCGCCACGTCAGCGCCACGCCGGCCCGCACGGTCCCGCCCGCCG
>NW_024366948.1:236981-258487 GCF_014805655.1 Passer montanus
CCGCGCCGGGCCGTGCAGCGCCGGGAGGCCGCGCGGGCCCGCGGAGCGTCCTGGGCAGCAGCGGGGCCACAACCGGGTCCGCGTGCGTCACGTCGGGGCCGCGGCCGCCCCCCGCCCCGGAAGGACAACTGGGCTCTGGGAATATGGCAGCGGCGGCGGGAGCCGCGGCAGCGGCCGCTGCTCCGGTGTGTGTGCTAGTGCTGGGTATGGCCGGCTCCGGAAAAACCACCTTCGTGCAGGTAAGAGGCTGCGGGAGTTGCGAGGGGTCATCAGCTGCCCCTGGGGCTGCTCGTGCCCAGCGGGGCTGACGCCTCCCCGTGTCTCCACAGTGCCTGGCCGCCCACCTGCACGGGCAGCGCTGCCCTCCGTACGTGATCAACCTGGACCCTGCCGTGCACAGCCTGCCCTTCCCCGCCAACATCGGTGAGCGCTGAGCCCCGCGGGACGGAGGCCCAGGCCGGAGGAGCGGCCTGGGGTCTGCCAGGAGGGAGCAGGGCCTTCACCGGAGACAGAGTCGGTTCGCGGAGAGTGCTTTTCACGTGTTCTGCGGGAGCGAATACGTGAGAGAATACAAGCTGGGCTGCTTGTGTTCCCTTAAGAAAGGCCAAGTTCTCATAAAAGGGCTTGGGGAGTTTTTTTTAAAAGTTATAGGTATTTTCTCCAAACAGTGGTTAATTTGGGTATTTTTAGAATCAAAGCCATTCTTCCAATGCGTCTGTATGTTTTTTATGTCATCTGGTGTGGTTGGAAGTGTTTGGGTTCTGGAGGCTTTTTTTTTGTCAATAATAAAAGGATTAGCAGATTCGATCTGGTTCCCTACATACAAATAAATATGCTATCAACAAACAACTTTAAAACATTTTAGAAGACGTGAACTTTAGAGAAATCATTTTAGCAGTAGAACAGACCTTATGTTTAGCTGTTCCAAAGAGCATACCAGTCCCTAGTTTTGTGACAATCCAGTCTCTTACCCTCTGTGAAGGATGCCAGCCAGCCTTCCCAGAGGATAAGAAAGACAGTATGGGTGCACAAGTTGTTTTGCTGCTGTCAGAGGAATGACTGGAGTGTCCCAGTGCTGGATCTCTCGTAACACAGACAGATTGGTAGATGTGCTTTGTTAGCTGATTGTGACCAGCTGGGCGTTGGAAAACTGTATATATGTCTTTCTCCCCTAGATATCAGGGACACTGTGAAGTACAAAGAAGTCATGAAACAGTATCCTTTTTTTTTGGTCTGAGTAATGATATTTGAAATTTCAAGTTTTTGAAAATAATCTGTTGTGTGAACAGTGTGGTAAAGGGCAGGAAGTGGGGGGGCGGGGATTGCAGTAATGCAGAGTGTTGCATGAAGATCAAGAGGTTTTGACTGTGTACTTCTTGCATGTGATATTAGGAATGTGTGTTCTACAAGATTTGGCACTCAGGTGATTTTCTCTTGTGCTAAAAATGATTTTGCCTAACAGTAAATTTTTACAAGCAATAGGGACTCTGCCCTTTTGTTTTGTTTTTATGGAAGCCAGCAGCCTTTTCTCCATGTTTTAACTAGTTTAATTTTATTTGTCATAAATAAATATGGAAATTCCTACTTGCCTGTAGTAGATGGAGAAAATGATTTCTCCATTTGGCCGTAATCAAAGCACTGTTGTCTCTTTGAATCTCAGAGACATGGGAGTGTTTGCTCTTGCTCACAGTGTTGCTGGCTGTAGTGCGGTAACATTATGCTAAAGTGGCTGGACTTCCAGAGGGCTGTGGAGGTCCTTGGTCTCTTATGTAATAGCTTGTGCAGATGGAGACAACACACAGTCTTTGGTTTTGGCACCTCTTAAAATTAATATTTTAGACAAGAATAAAGGTGGTGGGGGATAGGATTCTTGATTTTGGCTGTTGTTTTATTTGGGGCTACTAGCAGAACATCCTAAATATAAGTTTCAAATTAAGTGCATTATTTGCTTCATTGCGTTTGTTAGCCATTACTGGAGTTTCTGTGCCTGGTTAATAAGGGCCTGAGGAGTATGTTTGGGTATTGAGAGTAGTGATAGAGAAAACAGTGTTATGAGTCAATGCTGGTTCTTGTGCAGTTAAAACACAAATAGCAAGGAGAAGCCACATAGCCCCTCTTACTTCTGCCAATCGAACGTGTTTGGGTAAGAGAGTATTTGTTACCCTGCCAAGTGACTTATAGAGGCGTATTAATCGTGTATCAGGGCTGTTGTCCTTTGATCTCAAGGTATCCAGAGTGCATCTGTTGTCAGAGTTGACAAAGATGACCTCTGGGGTCTGTGTAACCATCCGTTTTCCTAAATGAAGCATCAGATATGGGCTGGGCCCAAATGGCGGAATAGTGACCTCTCTCAATCTCTTTGCTACAAGATTTGACCAGGTACGAGGTAGTTTCTGTGTGCTGTTTCATGATGTGTGCTGGAGATAGGGGTTTTTTGTGTGTCCAGTCACAGGGGGTGCTGTGTAGTATTCTCATATTTCTGGGGAGTTATCCTCCATACAGAACCATGTATTCTACAGTGCTGTTAGAGCACATTAGTTTTCATATGAGAGATTGTTTTAAAGTAAAATGAAGAAGCCACAGGTCCAGAACATCCTTCAGTTTTTGTATAGGACTGTTGTTGCAGTGTGTTTGCTATAAAATCTTTCATGTGGATGCTCTGGTTTAGAAGTAGGGAAGCTCACTTCTATAAACCTGTTAAATTTTCCTGGGGCTATTTGATAATTGACAGCCCTCCTAAATCATAGCACTAAATCAGTACTGGGGTGGGGACTGGTGTCAGATACTGAGACGATCTCTTGGTGAAGAGGCATGGAACAACTGCCTTTAGTTTAGTCAGGTACTAATTTCTTTAGCCAGGTACTAGAACACGCACAAAATCAAGATTGTCTTTGACCTATGCAGGGTCTGAACATTTTTCACCCCTCCTTAGTAAGGCATTTTCACACTCTGAAAAGCATAAAGACTTTAACCTTTTGATATTCACCTGCAGTTGTGAAAGTTAATGTAATTTCTGCTATGAAATTAAGATGAAAGTTTCCTATTGTGAGCCTAAATACAAAATATACTTCTGCTTTTTCAATCAGGTGATGAAGTTTATTGAAAAAAGACAAAATGCATCCAAGTGAGTACATTCTACTGAGTTGTGCTTGTCTGGGATCATTGTGGAAAAATTGCAAAATTCTAAAAAGCTTTTCGGAATGTTTTCTAGTTGTTTTTTTCAGCCTTGTTATAAATTTTGTGTGGAAAATGGCATAGAATGGATAAACTAGATTTTCTTTACTTAGATAAAAATAAAGCCTGCTTATTACAGTCCTGCTTTTCTTGTCTTCCATTAGACTATCATTTTCGCTCAAAAACTTTTCAAAATAAGCAGCAATTAATTCTTTTTTTGAAGATTTTGCACTACTATTTGTCTGGAAAATTGATGCCTTCAACTCATGAGATGACATGCTTCTTAGTTACAAAATTCACACAGGAGATTTTCTGGCATGCCCATAAATCTCATCAGTGTTTGGGAGAAGCTTTTCTCATCTGTTATAGAATAATCATGTAATTTGCCATTGTATGCTGGTAATAATCTAGTCAGAACAGGACCTTGTGCTTAACTAATTTTCCCTTATTGTTGTTTGGGGGTAACTTCTTACCAGGTATGTTATTATTGACACACCAGGGCAAATTGAGGTATTTACTTGGTCAGCATCAGGAACCATCATAACTGAGGCCTTGGTAAGTGCTTTTTGCATGACTGGACAGTGAAGCCATGTGAATGACCTGGCTGTTAAGCAGTGAGTTTCTAATCAAACTGTCTCTGACTTGGTGTTCCCAGGCCTCCTCTTTCCCTTCAGTTGTTGTCTATGTGATGGACACCTCTCGCAGTACTAACCCTATCACCTTTATGTCCAACATGCTCTATGCCTGCAGGTAAGAAAGGCTGTAAATGCAGCCCATCTGCTTTAATTGCTGTGTCTCTTTAGTAGTTACTTTTGGGGGGAATCTTGGAATAGTTTGGATCTAAAGGGACCTTTAAAGGCCATCTAGTCCATGCTCTCTTCCATGGGCAGGGACACCTTCCCCTAGACCACGTTGGTCCATCCAACCTGGCCTTGGACATTCCAGGGATGGGGAATCACAGCTTCGTTGTGCAGTGTGCTCCAGTATCTCTCTGCTGTCATCATGAAAAATTTTGTCAGCATGTCTCTTTCAGCTTAAAACCATTATCCCTTGTCCTGTCGCTAGAAGCCTTGGTAAAAAGTCACTCTCCATTTTTCCTTAAAAATCTCTTTATATACTGGAAAGCTGCAATAAAGCTTCCCTGAAGCCTTTTCCAGGATGAACAATCCCAACTCTCTGCCCTGTCTCTGTAGGAGACTCCTCTAATAGTTTGCATGGCCTCCTGTAGGCCCACTTTACTGCTCTTTCTTGTATCCTGGTTTCCAGAGCTGGATGAAGTGCCCCAGGTGGGATGAGAACAGAGTGAAAAGGGAGACTCACCTTACTCACCCTGCTGCCCATGCTGCTCTTGGTGCAGCCCAGGTTGTCTCATATCCACTTCATATACGGGCTTGGTTATTCTCTTAGTGATTTTCTCATTGAAAAAGCAGCATAAATTAGGTGCCAGTGGACATATGGAGGTCATTGGCTCAAAACTCCCACTGAAAGCATTAAATAATCCATGAGACCTTGGTGTGGTGAACGCTGGTTACAATAGATTTAACATTGCCTGTTGCTTATAAACACATTTATCTAAGATGTATCAAGATAGTCTAGTTTAAGTTCCTTATGTAAACACATAGTTTCTTATTCTATTTTTTTGATGTTATTGATACTTCAAGAGATTTTTCAATATTTGTTTTGGGTTCAGCATAGCAATGGGTTCTTGATTTATTGTATTCTTTCTTATACATTAATTTATCTCTTCTTCTTTCCTGTTGAATTAGGGACTAAACACCTATAGAGTGATCAGCATAGCTAGAGCTGTCATAATTCATGGTAAATGTTGGTAAAATATTTTCAAAAACCCTTGCAATCCTTGTTTCAAGATCAGGAGCTGTATCACTGTAATAGTGTGCAAAATATGTCTTACTGCATGCTGCATTTTCTGATGTTAGTTTGAGCAAAAGGTGAGCACGTATACAGTGAAATAAATTTGTGAGCTCTTGTGTTGAGGTACTTTTTTCCTTTTAGATGTTCTGTGTTATTTGAATTCATTGCTCAGTTCACAATCTCTCAGAGCTTGAGGTCTGAGTCAAATGCAAAATGCAAACGTAGTTAAAAACTGGGATGTGAGAGACAGGAAATGGAAACCAAAATCAACTGGGTCTGTCAGAGACTTTCTGCCTCTCAGATGTGTGCTTGGATCTTGGGGAAGCATATTTTGTTCAATGATTGTAAGCAGGACCTGGGTGAAAATCACATTCTGATTGCTGCAAAAGAAAATAATTTTCTTTTGATGTCAAATATATTCAGTTTTGCGTAAGTCTTGTCTGCCTTATGCTTAACATGCTTTCCATTCTAGTGAGTTTTAAATTAATGTTAAACTTTCATTTTGTGTCTCCCTGCCCAGTATCCTGTACAAGACAAAGCTACCTTTCATCGTAGTTATGAACAAAGTAAGTCAAAGCTCTGATTTCCATTTCCTAGTGGGACATTGTTCTGCTTAGGTTCTTTGGTGTGGTGTCTTTGTTTTACCCCAATAATAGTTTTTTTCTAGAAAAGAGAGACTGGGGGGGGGGGGGGCCGGCTGCCAGCCAAATCTAAAAGGGGCGCAAGTATAGCCAGAAATGGGCAGTTGCACCCAAAACAGAACACCAACACTTTGAAGCACGTTTGGGACCTTAATCCTGGGCTATAGGGATGCTTAACCCTGTAAGGTAAGAGGGAGGACATTACAGAGTCTGCTCTTACACACCCTGTGTCCAGGTGGCATTGGTCTTTGTTACTGTTTCTACCCAGCAGCAGGGCAATGACTCACAGCGGGAGCGGTGTAACACCTGCATGTTTTGAGGAAGGAGTCCCATGTACTGTACCAGGCAAAACTCAGCAGAAGGTGTTTGATCGAGTGTTTGCTGGGAGGCAGAAGTCTAGAGATACTCATCCACTGCCGTGTAGTGCACTCGCAGTCTTAAAGGAGTGCTTTTGAGTTTAAAGGCTGTCTCTTCAAACATAATTATTTCAGATATTGAAAGAATCCCATTAGATTTTTGGTGTGAGTGCTGCTGCCCACAGACATCATTTGTACTTGTATCCCCAGCACAGCAGGCTCTCTACACATGCACACGCATTTCCCACAGGCCGTGCCTTTACTGTGCCATTTTAGTGTTAGTGTCTGGTGTGCCCCAGCTCTGCCCGTCTGCCCAGTGACCCAAACCCTGTTTTGAGACCTGCTTGCTTACTGAGCAAGGTTTTTTATGATGTTTTCTCTCTAACTCTAGACATTAATTTTAGAGTAAGCTTCTAAATTTTTGGGGATTTTTTTTCCACTGAAAAAGGCACAAGGTAGGAAAATCATTCTCTCTTAAGAAACTACATCTTTTGAAAGACTTAAGAGTGGGACTTGATCCTTAGGAAAGGTAGGCCTGAGGCTTAGGATTCATAACTTCAAACCTCATTTTAATTTAATGTTTGCCTTCGCTAAAGAGTAAACGCAACAGCATTTTAAGAGTTTTTAACAAAATGTAATTAAGTTGAGTTTTTTAAAATTGACTCTTAACAAGAATCATGGGCAACTTACAGGTATGCAGTGACAAACAGATTTTAGGATTTTAAGATTTGCAAAGGGGGAAAAAAAGCAATTTGTAGAGATGATTTTATTTTATTTATAAAATTTGAAGTACTCAGGCTTTGGCCCTTGGTGGATTCAGTTCTGTCTGAAATCTTGTGAGTAATGCTAGGCAATATTTCATCTTTCTCCTTCCCATTGGTGCAGGGAAATTAAACATACCAGAGTTTTAGGCACCTCATATTGTGCTGAGAGTGCATATGCCTGTGGTAAGATGTTGATGAAACTTTTGAATAGACTGTTTGCATATGAGTCCATGTAAAATTGTGGAACCGTCTCACTTGTTTGTGTCCATTGTTGTTGTCATGGATTGATCCTGGAACAATGCCAGTGCCCCCATGAAAGGTATATTTCCAAAATGGTTACTGTGAGATGTGACCTGGAAACAGAACAAAGCAGGCTCCAACTTGGGAATGGAGGGGAAAAACCCCAACACTTTATTAATCTACAACATAGAGACAAAAGGGAAAAAAAGAAAAAACCACACACAACAATCCACAATGGAATACCTCCAAAACACTCCTCCTCCCCCACCCCTCTAACACTCAATTCTCAGTCCAATACCATCCTTCACCCAACTTCCCCCAGTTCATCAGGAGAGAGGAGTCTCCCTCTTGCACCATGGGCCTCCCCAGGAAACACAGTGGAACCTCCTGTGCTTCCGTGTCACACGTGGCAGCTGCCCGAAGAGAATCTGCCGTGGTGACCATCTTCCTTCCATGTCCAGTGCTCTCACCACTGTCCATGGATCCAAACTGCTCCTTAGGTCCTTTTAAGAATTCCTTGCCCAGTTCCAAGAAGTGGCCGCCTCTCACCGTTTGGGACACCTGTGCGCCCCATTTCACCCCCTGGGGCCGAGGGGCCTCGTGAACAGAGATCTTCCTCTTCTCTGAAGACAGAGGGCATCTCACACCCTTCTCAGCCATCTCTGTTCTCACCACTGCTTTACCTCTCAACTTTGGGACACCTATCCCCCCCATGTTTCACCCCCTGGGGCCGAGGTCTTCATCCCCTCTCAACTCTCAGCTGGGGAGGATAGGTGTTTTTTACAGCTTCTATTGTCTCAGCACTAAAAGGGGTTAAAACCTCAACTGTGGTCTGCCAGCAGCTGGGCACCTTGCCCCCCCCAGTTCTTCTCCTGGCCATGATGCCGGCACAAGATATCAAATTTCAAGCCAGCACAGTCTCTTATCACTCTCTCCTGGGGGGCTGCCCAAACATCCCAGGTCTTCTCCACCCCTGCACCTTGCAGGGCTCCGGCCTCCCTTCCCACAGGCCACATGGCCTCCCCTGCATCACCCAGACACAGCTGGGCAGGGGAGGAGGTCAGATCAACTCACCGACCAGACTCAAAAGAGAAAGTCCCTCTGGCAATCTTCTGCTTTTAACCCCTGTGTGTTCTCAGAGGCGTATCCAGTTCCCCAGTGCCCGCACCAGGTGCCAATTTCAAATCTGGCCACTGATTGGTTTGACTACAACTTTCCCAGAAACTCACTTCCTGGTCAAACCACTACAGTTGTGCACCGAGTTTGGGTTGTAATCTCCTCGGGTCAGAGCACAGCTGGTGTTTACAGAGACCTCATCCTTGGGCTGCTGCCCAGTGTGGAAGTGACACCTGCTCCCCCAGCTCCCAGGCAATCAAGAAAGCTTGGGATTTCAGTGGGGGCTGCACTTGCCTGGCCTCAATCATACAATTTGTTATTTACACTGTAAACTTTATTGTACACTGTGTAGTGCTTGAATGCTCCTTTGCAGTAAGTTGTAGAAGGCTTTAGACCTGTGAGTGTTCCCTTAAACAGTCATTGCCTTCTTAAACATTGCCTTGATAAAAAAAGAATTTGAGAAACTTCAGACCAGGCTGAGTATTTTGACAAGATTAACATTTTGAAAATAAACTTAACATGGATTTTTTTTTATTTGTCTACTTAACAGCCTATGGCTAAGATTATTACTGCTGAATATTTTCCCTTCTCCTTCCAGACTGACATAATCGACCACAGTTTCGCAGTGGAATGGATGCAGGACTTTGAGACTTTTCAGGATGCCCTGAATCAAGAGACCTCCTATGTCAGTAACCTGACTCGTTCCATGAGTTTAGTGTTGGATGAATTTTACAGTTCACTGAAGGTAAGAATCCTATTTTTGTTTATTACCTCTCATCAAAGCCTGGAGAAAGCTCAAGAATAATGTTTTTGATGTAGTATGGGAGTAGAATGCAAGGTTCACTGGTGCTCAGGAAAAGAGGCAATAGACACAAAGTGAAATACAGGAAACTATTTAAGTAGAAGAGGAAAAAACTTACTTATTTTTTATTGATTGAGCACTGGAGCAGATGGTCCAGAGAAATTGTCAAGTCTTCACCCTTGGAGACAGGCCAAGTTATGAGGCAACCTGTTCTAGTTAATTCTGCTTTTTGGGCAGAGAAGCTGGACTAGATGATCTCCAGAGTTATCACCCAATCCTAACCATTCTGTCCTTCTGTAAAGAGTCTTTGCACTGCCCTTTTGAACTGTAGTCTGTTGATGAGCCATGTTGAGGATTTGCTGATTTGAACACAGTAACTTCAGTAACTTGTCACGCTGAGTGGCAGTCCTGAATAATTCAATATTGTGATTAATTATGAGAAGAAAGCAAAGATAAGCTGGCGAGAGGCAGCATTCTTTGTTGCAGCATTTCCTATCTGAGGCAATTTTCCTTGGTCAGAAAGTGTGTAGTGCAGTTGTGCAATTTAGTACACAGGAAGAATGGAAAGAATCTCAAACCCAAACAAGCACCCTCTCACCCCCGCCTCCCCCCCCCATAATTTCTTGAGCAAGAAGAAGTTGGGGGTTTTTTTCTCACTTAACCAGGTTTTGAGAAGACAAAGTAATCCAGTTCTTCAGGAAACCCTGTGTATCAGAGGCTGTTACTGTTCAGAGAGTCTGTGCAAAAGGTTTCAGCTAATTGTGTTTGCCATTAGCTTTTACTAAAGAAAAAGCAAGCTTTCTTGGCTTTATGGGTATTAAAAGAAAGGCAATGAAAACAAGTGGTTCCATTCAGATAGATAATGATAATATAGCCAGATGTAATGTACGTGTTCTGTGTGGAACAATATACAGAATTTCAGAAGGGATTGTAGTGGTGCCATATACAGAATCAAAGTACTTCGTGTTCCTTATTTGTTAATTAGGTCATATTTCTCTGCATGTCAGAATGCTGGACTGGAGAGCAGGTCGTGTGATGATTGTAGCATAAACTGCAGCTTGTACTTTAATGCAGGGAAAGTGTAAATATTAACGTATGTCAGCATATAGTAATACTTAAAATCCTTTGGAGAGCTGTCTCATGTTTGCTATAGTAATGACCAAGTGCAGGGCTGTATTGGAAAAAGTCTTCCAATTTGTTAGTGAGTAGTTGAGACTGTCTTGCTCTTGAAAAAGGGGAAGAATTTTTTTTAGAAGATGATCGATTCTGGCTAGTAATAGTGCTAATGAAATGTATTTTTAGGTAATTGACTTAACACATACAGAACAAATGGCCAGAGGTGTAATGACAGACAAGTCCAAGTTAGGAAGGAGATGTGCATGTTAAATGTATTGCTGCAGTAATTGATTGAATTCTCCACCTGTTGCTGTTCTGGGGTTGGACTGTGTGGCCTATTGTGATGTGGCTACATACAAAGTATTAGATGTAGCCAGAAGGTCAGTTGTTGATTTTGCTAATTCTAGTACACTGATACATACTAACTACTTATAACCCTAGTTACAGATTGGATTATTAACAGCAAATAAGTAAGTGACAGAAAGACTGACTTTCTCTTGAAATGCCCAACTTGTCAAAAAAAACAAGCCCCCTTCCCTAAAGAAACACCCTGAAAATACTGCAACAACTCACCAAACAGAAAACCAGCAGCACCCAAAAGACAGAGGTAACAAACATGAACAGCAAGTGGACAAAGAGTTTGAAAGCAGGATGGATAGAAGCAGAAGTGGTACTGCACATTCTTGTGCCACTGTGCTGATTAAATGGCTATTGTTAGGTTTAGACTAGTAATTATTTGTTAGGGTTTTTTGTTTGTTTTTTGTTAGAGACTGGTTCAGTTACTCTGCAGTTGTAGTGTGTGGTTTCTTTTGCAGGTGGTTGGTGTTTCTGCGGTGCTCGGCACAGGACTGGATGAGTTTTTTATCCAGCTTTCTAAAGCTGTAGATGAATACGAGAGGTAAGGCCATAGTCAGCCCAGTGAACACTTCCTGAAGGTACTGATTTGTAACTCCTTTGATTTGAAGGACTTTACACCTTCCTTAGCCAAGGTAGTTTAGGGTTTCTAATAAACTTCAAGCATCAGCATAAAAAGTGGCAGTGTAAAGGAACTCTTCAGAGATGAAATTTTGTGTTTGCTGTTCAGTGAAAAAGCAAAAGCTATCCGTGACATTAAATGTGTGAAGGAATATTTTTTCTCTAATTCTGTACAGTGATCAAGGTTTGAACTCTTGCTGTTTCAATGAAGTATGTTCACCTATTTTGCATCCATTGGTTTCAGATCCAAGTCTGGGTAAAAAAGTACTGTTAGTCCTTCTGAAATGTCTCTCAAACATGAAAGCCTTGAGAAAACTTTTTTTGGGGTAGAAGGAACCTCTGAGATGATCCTTAGTTAATATAAATCACGTGTTGATTCAAACTGAGTGCACTCTATCTTTTCAGAGAGTATCGTCCAGAATATGAACGCCTGAGAAAAACACTAGTAAGTGGTTTTGACTGTTGTACACCTAGATAGAGTATCTAGAGGCCACTTTTATGCACACAATTGCCTTTATGTTGAAAGGGTCTAACATTTCATTTACTAGTCATACTCAGTGTGGGAAAACTCCTGTCCTGAAGAAGTCTGCTATCTGCTCTTTTTTTTCTAGATGTGGTAGAGCATATCTTTACAAGAATAAAGATGTTTTCTAAAACACATATTGTTTGCTGCTTTAGTGCTAATATTTAAGCTAATTGTGTGAAAATGGTTGGGAAAGAGTTTTGTATCTTCCATTCAGAAGGATAGAGAGTTCTTGAAAATAAATTCTTGAGTGATTTGTCGAGGCTATCCTTGTATCTTCCTCTGCCAGTGAAGTGTACTAGTTTGACTTAAACAGTAACAGAGACTGATCTGCAGTGCCAAAATCAGTAGCTCTGCTTACCTTGAGTCCTGGCTGTCCAAAGTTCTTTGCAGTCACAGCTGCACTGAGTTTGGCTTCCTGATGTTTCTGAAAATGTTCTAGAAGTCTGCCATACTGGAGATTGCTGTCTGTGTTTGGTCAAATGTTCTGTGTAACCTTAGTTGTAATATGAGATCTGCTCAGTGACTTGCACTCTGGCTGAAGGACAGATGCTGGGTTTGGATGAGGTTACTTTCCTACTGATATTTTAAATGTTCTCAGAATCCACATGTAACTCTTTATCTACAGGAGGAAGCTCAAGAGAAACAAAAGAGAGAGCAGCTGGAACACTTGTGGAAGGACATGGGCAGTGTGTGTATGCAGGGCAGCACACTGACAGGTACCTCACCAGGAAGATCAAGTTCACTGCAGAAGTTTTCTGAAGAGTTGGTGTTGAGAAGTGCTTCTCTGTTTCCACAGCAAAAGTGTGAAAGCAGCTCCATGTTAGAGGAGTGGGGCTTTAGTTCCTGTGGGATTTGCCACACTTAGCTATTCCTCTATCAGTCACAGGTGTGCAGGAAACCCTGCTGTGCAGCTAAAGCAGCAGACATAATAAAAATAATAAGGTACTTTAGAAAAGGTGAAACAGATTAGAATATGGAAGATCTGTGCTATTGGCTGCACTATTCCTTACAGGTATGTGCTGATGAAGTCTGTCCTGTGTCTTTGGGATCCACAAGCAGTTTTCTGTCCTTTCAGACCAGTTGTTAATTGCTGTGTTTATGTGCAGATAAAAGTCATTGGTGTTAACAATATCTTACCTTTAGCAAGCTGGTTTGTGTACAACCATTTCTTTTCCCTTCAAGGACCTGATGATGCTTCTGCAATGGGTCCCTCTGAGCTAATCCTTACACGAGGAACTCTCAATGAAGAGGAAGAAGAGAGGGAGAGTGATACTGATGACATTGACCATGAAGGTAGGGGAATAAGGCCTGAAACTGACCATCTAGTCAGGAAATCTCCTCTGTATTTCATTACCTGGGTGGACTGTAAAGAGAGCCTAGAAAACAAGCAAACACTCAGTTACCTAAATATATGTGTCAGAATCCATAGCAGAAGCAATGCTTGGTCAGTGCTAACACTCTCCAACCTCTGTGAGAGTTCAATTGTAAGTTTTCTGTGTAAGTAATTAATAGCTGTATAACACACATAAATCAGAGAACCTCTTGGGCTTGAGGCACACAGTGACCTCTGAACCTGATTGATTCCCAGCTGTTTTATCATCTCTTTGACCTTACAGTTTCAGCCCCTGGCTGTTGCTTTTGCTGTGACTATGGTCTTGGAGCAATCTTCTAAGTTCTTAGAGGGTGATTTTTCGCTTCTATAGCTGACAGGCTTAATCTTCATTCTTTTCCTGTTCCACTGGTGTTTCAGATCACTTCTTTCCTTTGCCCTGTAATGTAGTTGAAGATCCAACAGATGTTTTATGTTGTTCTGACTATCCTGACTCTAGCTTTTGTCAGTAACAGAGGTAGAATAGTGCTGAACTGTTGTTTCTTCCCTCAGTGACAGAGGAGAGTCATGAAGAACCAGCCTTTAGAAACTTCATGCAAGACATGCGGATGAAATGCCAGAGAAAAAGCAATCTGAATGAATGAGACCTTCACAAACAGAAGGTTTGGAAGGAACAGCGTAAAGAAACTTGCATGGAACCATGCGTGAAGACTTTTATTTGTGAACTGCTTCCTCTGATTGATAGATTTTTATTTCTCTTTCTGCAGTAACTGTTGGTCATGTGAGTTAAAGTTCTTGGAGCCAACTGACTGCTCAGTTCACCATCTGCCACCGTGGCTTCCTGAAGCTGAGGGAATCGGATAGCAGTTTCTTTTCTTCCAGATTCTTCAGATCTATCTGTTGAGAGCTTATATTTTGAGCTCTGGCAACATTAGTATCTGCAGCGCTAACTGGTCCCCAGAAACGTGTTCCATTCACGTGTGCAGCTGAGGGTCTGCTGCAGCCAGGGCACAAGTGATGCTGTACTGAACTTTATCAGTCTACTGTCTGTTTGATGGTTTGGCTTGTATTAAATATATTTTATGTACTAACAAATGTGTGATAATAACAGAAGGAAATTTCATTTTAAGCATTGTTCTAAAGTGAGACTTTTTTCCCTGTGCTTGCAGCCCATCTGTATGGATGTGCAGCAAATGCATCTTAATTACATTATACAGATATGGTACAGATGCCTCCCAGGAAAACCCTGAGCAAAGAAAGTTCCCAGGAAGGAAGGTAATAAAAAGTCTCTAGCTTGATTTGGCTGAGAGCAGAAATGCATGTGGTTGTATACTGGCTGCATATATCCCTAGTAGAGGCATTTCCATAGATGGAAACTTACCTGGAATATAGACAAGTGCTTAGAGACTGGCTAATTCTTATTTTTCGTGGTAGGCACTTGCAGTTTAGCAGTCTGGCCCCAGAATCTTTGGGGTTTTCTCCTCCACACAAAGTGGTGGCCTCGCTGGGTAGGTCTCTGAGTGGAAGTCTGGCACAGGTTAGCTAGCACCAATCCCAAATTGCTAGTGTGGAATACCACTCTGCTTTAATTTATAAATCACTACTTCTCTTAGTGGATAAACCCTTCAACTTTACTTCAATTTCACCAAGTTCCAAACTATGGCCACCAAAATTTTACAACACTATGTCTGTGGTGGAATTCTGTGTATGGTCCTATGGGAATGTTCACAAGGAACCACGCTGACCTAACCTGTGACTGTAGCCCAAGGGGCAACCTCGTCCCAACACCTCTGGCTGTGCTCAGTGAGTCCTTGCTGACCCATAACAGGTGCCTCTGCCTGCTGCCTTGAGGAGTATCCATAAGGTGCCACAAAGAGAGGATCTTCTTATGGGCACAGTGTGCTGGGATTCAGGGGAAAAGAAGGGGGTTTTCAGTCTTTAGCACCTCACACTCCATCAGCATTGATTAAAACCTCCAGCCTCAGGAGGACACAGACAGTCACATTTTACAGATCCTGGTCTCACCTCAGCCTTGCCAAGGGACAGTCTGACAGGGAGAGGGAAGGAAACAGGTCTGGACAGACAGCCTGCTCGCAGAAAATCATCCTAACCCCTACAGTACTAAAAGAGCTCTAAGAACTTCCCGAAATGTTAATTTTCCTGCAGACTGAAGGCTTAGAGTAGCACTTAAGTTGAAGCACAGGCTGGACCTGCCATGAACACACTATGTAAATACAAGAAGCAAGAGCTACTCAGACAATTCCATAAAACATTCCAAAATCTGTCTCCTGGGATATGATAATCACAGGGTTTTTTTAGTAATGTTAATTTTAAATTTTCTTCCCAGGTTTTGTCTTTTCCTTGGATTCTTTTAACTATTGTTTCAATTTGTCATTTTGGTATCATAGAGACAATTTTACAATACCAAATCAATTTCTTTCCTTTATTTCATTTCTCAGATTACCATTTTATCATCTGTTCTCTCCATTGCTGTGCAGACTTTAAACATAGTGCCAGCACATTACAAATAATACTTTCTCCTTTTTTATCTTTCAGCAATCACCATTTTTCAGCTATTTTCTCCTACATTTTTTCCCACTTATACCAGTTATCTACTGGCCAAGGATCATCAGTTTCAATATGAAAACTGTGCCTTTGCAGGTAATCTGCTAAGCCTTTCGTCTGTTTCTCTAAATTGTTTGCCATCCTGTCTTCAACTATGCCAAAAATGCCATTAAACGAGTGGGAGCTTCAGGCAAGCCCTGCCTTAGCCTCAGATTTTTGGCAACAGCTTAAATTTAAGAAAGCACTCTGGCCCGCAAGTTTTAAGGATGGCAAATCAGGTAAATTTATAAAATCAGTTATTTATTGAACAGATAGGAGAGAATAGACAAAAGATTTTTACTGCACAGTATAACAAGGAAGAACTACTACTAGATTACATAAAAGTGCATGATATCAAGGTACCTATTTTAAAGCTAGCAAAAGAAAAGAGTGTTGATTAGGAGTGAAATGGAACTTAGCACCAAATGACATTGGTGTATCCAGAGTCCTTTCATTTGCTGTCCAGAGGAGTAACTGCAAAGCGGGCTCCCCACTCTGAAGAGAAACTCCACACATTTACAAGAAATGAGCAGAAGATTGATGCTTTGGGAAAGTTTAGTGTAACTTTTGTAGCTTTTATGTAAAGTGAGGTGCCTTTCAGTGAGAAATCCGAGTGGAGCTGCAGACAGGTTTTTTCCCAAGTTCCTTTTGAACCAGTCCTGCACCTGTTACAAGTCCTCAGTCTCGCTAACACACTAACAGTGTTAACAGTAACAATTCTTACCTAAACATTAATACTAATAACGCTGTGCAGATTATTAATACTAGTAGAGGCCAGTAGTGTTCTTAATGCTGAGGCTTGCGTGAAGAACAGAAAATTAATTAATGTTGCTGATTATGTTATTGTAGTATTGAAATACTTTGCCTCCACTGTGGTAGCTCCACATTAGCTCAGTGGCCTCCCCCAGCAGGTCCCACAGCACCTGGATGCAGATCAGCTTAAGCTTCACTGATGTGATAAAGAGTTCACTCTTTAAAATATTTTAAAGTTTAATAAAGGAAAAAAGGACAAAAGAATCCAGCACTGGTGTGCTTTTGGTGCACGGCTAAAGAGCGCAAAGGTAGCTTACAATTATGTTCACTATACACTGGTCACATTGCTGGGGTTACATGCATATTCATTAGTTTATACATTATTCAAACGTTCCTTTGCGTTTTTGATGTTCCAGGTACTCTCTTGTTCGGTTTTAACCTCTGACTTGTCTGCAGAACATTCTGTAAATTAGGTCTACATATTTTATTTCTTCCTGTAGTTTTATCCTGTTGTTTCACACTCCCTGATAGTGCAAATAGAGTCAATAAATCCTTCCTGGAGGCTTAAGCTCTGTTTTTGTCACTGTTACCTTATCACTTGGAAAGGCTAGTATGCAGATATAAGAAATAGAATAATTGCTTTACACCATTCTCTGAGTTAGTTACATAGAAGTATTTTAGTCTCTATTTTAACTCTCTATTTTGCTGAAGCCTACAATATAATATGTGAAAAACACCAATCACTTGTCTTTAAAATTTTAAGTTTAATAGTAATAAAATGGTTATAAAAATAGTAATATGAGTAACAAAAATTTGGGCAATTAGGATTAGGACAATACGAGACAATAAAAACAAAGAGTTACGGACAGTCCGAGTACCTCTTTCTGGGCAAAATAAGCCTGAAAAAGGACACACATTAACAGAGGATTAGCCCTTAAAAGCAATAGTTTATTTGCATATTCATACATCTCATACATGATGCAGAACTCCAAACAAAGGATTCTGTCTGGTCAGTGTCAACTTCTTCCTCTTAATCCTGAGGCTGAGCAAGGCAGGAAGAAGTTAGTTTCTTCTCATAAGTGAGCAATAAATTAGGTGTCCCGTGGCTGCTATCTTGGTGGGAGTATCTCATTCCTCTCTTTTAAAAAAAAGTATCTTACATAGTATAGTTTCTATTTTAACATTATGTTATAACCTAAAACTATATTTAACACAGTACTTAAGAAAATCAATACAGCACAACTTTCTAACATAACACATATACTATTCATTTTAATATTTGCAAAAAGCCAATAAAATATGCACCTGTCACATAATGTATTTATCACACTACTATCCATACGAAATATACAGTGCATACATAAACTGGAACACTATACTATACAAAGCAGTTAAAAGTAAGTATAAGTTGTACCATATCAAAATACTTGTGATGCAAAAAGTTAGTCTAGAAATGCGAAAGCCAGTATTGTTTTATCACCTATAACACCCGACGACTGTGGGGGAGAAGGAGGGTGAGCAGCGGGCCCGCGGAAGGCGGGCAGGGGGACGCGGACACTTAACTATTTTGGCCAGCGTCCTGATCTCGACCAGTCGGGGCAGGCCAAGTCCCGCAGAAGCGGAAGCACTGCGGGGGAAGAGGGGCCCAGAGCCCGCAGCGGGCTCTGCACGCCCTCCCCACTCCCCTCTGCCGAGCTGGCGCCGCTCCGCCGCCACCGGCCCCACTCCGCCCCTGCCGGCACCGCCGCTTTGGGAGCCGGCGGAGCCGTGTCCCCGCTGCCGTGGGACATAAATAGCGTGCGTGGAGGCGCTGGTGTCGTCAGTTCGGCGGCGGAGTCGGGAGGTGTGGGACGTGCGGGTGTGCGATCCGAGGAGCGCTGCTGCGCCGGGATGGGAACCCCGCGGCTGCTGATCCGGGGAGCGCCGGTGAGCGCCGGTGAGCACGGACGCGACTCCCGCGTCTGCCTGCGCCGCTACTGGGGGAGCCGGCGGCTGGTGCGGGGGCTGGAGTTGTGCCGGGGGGGACTGGCTGCTGTTACCGGGATCCGGGAAGGAGCTGTTAGCGGTGTCTGTATTTAATGTGGCGTTCAGAATACCGGGAATAAAGCTGTTTTTTTTTTTTTTTTCTTTTGTTTGTAGTAATAACCCTGTCTGTTGTATTATTTCATTACTTTGCTTATGGCTGGGGGTGTGGGGGCTCAGAGAGTTCCAGGGCCCAAGAGCCAGCCCAAGGGCACCTTTTGGGATGGGGGACCAGGGGCCTGGTGGCTATTCCTAGGCCCTGGGGCTGCCTGAGGCAGGTGAGGGGCGTCTCTGGGTGGGTGCCGGGCTGAGACACAGTGGGAGCAGAAAGGTAGATGTTGGCCTTCAGGCCTCAAGTGTCCCCAAAGTCGGGATCCCATGAGGGTGGGTGGGACAGCTACTGGAGACATTGAAATGATGACAGTAACTGATTTGTGGCCTTATCAACAGCCCCAAACTGCAGTGACAAGCAGAAGCAGCTTTTAGCAGCAGGCAGTAGGAAGCTGAGGAGCTGGAGCTGAGGCAGAAGAGCAGGAGGAGACAGAAATATGGTAGGGTTTGGGGTACAACCCCTGTGGGGCTGGGATAGGGAATGTGGTGCTGGGGTGTGAACTGAATGGTCAGAGGTGAAATTGCTGTAAGGGCGGCCACAGGGACTATAGAGTTATTGCTGCAGGAGGGGTTGTCGTGTTGGGGCTCAAGAACATAGGCTCAAGAGCTGAGCTGAAACCACACAGAGAGCTAGCATTAAAACAAAGAGCCTGCCCTGAGAAGCAAAAGCAGCATTGTGTGGCACTGCTGGGAAGATGTTGAACAGAAAGTGAAACGAGAGCTGGCAGTGAAATAAAGCTTGTGGGACTGGAGCTGAAATCACTGGGGCCATGGTAGGGACTGCAGTGCTGCAGCATCAATCACTGCTCAGAGGGATACTTACGGTAGATCTAGAGAGTAACCATAAAATGGGACACAAAACGACGAGCTGGAGACAGAATAATGACTGCTGGAACGGGATGAGAATGGTATTTCTAGACTTGTAGGTGAAGCCTCAAAATTGGAGTCAAAGCCAAGGCCCTCATGTTTAAGCTGGGAGCAGTTTCACCGGACACAGCTGGAGAAGAAAGCAGCGGGAGCTCCAAGAACAGAGAAATAAAGCTTGTGGGTCAAGAGCTGAAATCACAGGGGTAGGAAAGGGGGCCCATGGGGCAGGTATGGGAACTGTACGGTTGACATGGAGACAGTAGGATTTGCGCCCTGAACTCAGTGTACGCCTGTGGTAACTGCTACAGCTGAGTATTGTGACTGAAAATAGAACAGAATGTGTGCAGTGGAAAACGGGGCTGAAATATTAAACCAGAAAATCATGGCAATGCTGGGATATTCCTTGAGTCTGTGATGGCACTTCCAGGGATGGAGCCAAAATCACTGAGGGGTTGGCAAGTGCATGGCAAGCCTAGGATACTGCATCAAAAAGGAAACAGAAATGCAGAACTGAGAACAAGGCTGTGGGCATCCGGTTGAAATCAGGCAGGGGCTGGCATAGTGACTGGGCATTGCTGGGTGGCAGCTGAAATCACACTGGGGCTGGGATATTGATGCTGGGGTGGGCTTACGACCGGGATTGTACAGGGGAATGAACCATAGGATCGGCACACAGACTCTAGCATTCTTGCGCCAAAATGACTCTAGGCCTGTGACATGGATGCAGGGGCTGGGTATTGTGACTGTAGGTAGAACAGGATGTGTGGAGGGGAAAGCTGCAGCAAGGTACCTAAAACCCCGCCGATATTAGGATCTTACCTGCGTCTGTGATGGCACTTCCAAGGATGGAGACAAAGTCACTCTAGAGCGGGCAAGTGCATGGCAAGGCTGGGATGCTGAATAAAAAGGGAAAAAGAAATGTAGCGCTGACAACAAGGCTGTGGGCATCCGGTTGAAATCAGGCACGGGCTGGCATAATGACTGGGCATTGCTGGGTGGCAGCTGAAATTACACTGGGGCTGGGATATTGATGCTTGGGCGTGCTTACAGCCCCACGGGCAGGAGCTGAAGTGTTCCAGAGCTGGGGCCCAGACCAAGATGCTGCTCTTAGAAGCTGCAGAAGGAGCAGAGCTGGAGGTGCAAGAACAGAGCTGCCTGTCAAATAAAGCTTGTGGGTCAGGAGCTGAAAGGGCTGAAATCACTGGGCATCACGCTGTACTTATTGCAGGGCTGGGACCGGGACTGCACAGGGGAATGAACCATAGGCCTGGCACACAGACTCCAGGCTTCCTGTGCCATACTCATTCTAGGTCTCTGACATGGATGCAGGGGCAGGGTATTGGGACTGTAAGTAGAACAGGATGTGTGGAGGGGAGAAGTGGGCTGCAGCAATATGCCTAAAACTCCCGCCGATGCTGGCATCTTACCTGGGTCTGTGATGGCGCTTCCAGGGACGGAGCCAAAATCCATGTGGGGCTGGCAAGTGGATGGCAAGCCTAGGATTGTGCATGAAAAAGGAAACAGAAATGCAGAGATGAGAGCAAGGCTGTGGGCATCTGATTGAAATGAAGCAGGGGCTAGCATAGTGGCTAGGGATTGCTGGGTGGCAGCTGAAATCACAGTGGGGCTGGGATATTGATGCTGGGGTGGGCTTACTGCCTCACGGACAGGAGCTGAAGTGTTGCAGAGCAGGAGTTATGCCTAAGATTCTGCCCTTTAAATCTGGAGTAGTTTTCGCTGGCAGAGCTGGAGAGATGCACTGCTGGAGGTGGAAGAACAGATAAGGTAGTGAAGTATAGCTTGCGTGTCAAGAGCTAAAATCATTTGGGCTTGGAGAGGGTCCTGTACATTGCTTGTGGTATGTATTCAACTTTTGGGGGTTAAAAAAACATAGGATGAAAGTGAGGACTTGCTTCTATATGTAAATAGTCTTATCCTAAAGGACCCATCATCTCTGTGTCTCTGTGAGACTGGAGTTAAAATTACACCCCTCCCATGTTGCCCTGTCCACCGGGGACCCCTCCACCCCCGGCAGCACTCGGCGACGGCTCCCTGCAAAACCTCAAACTTTTACTCTCACAGGGTTGAGGCCGTGCACTCAGTTGCAACCCAGATTCACTTTTTCCGACGGTGGGGGCCTCCTCTTCAGCTTGGATGCTTGCATTCCTTCCTAAGTAGCCTTGAACTTCCTTTGTTATTTCTGCAGGTCTTTTTGCAAGCACACAAGCTAACAGACT
>NW_024366949.1:0-2469 GCF_014805655.1 Passer montanus
TGGGGAGATTCACCACAGGCACTTCTGAGACTGTCAACAGCTCAGCCCGAGCTTTGCTGAAACAGACTAGAACTGATCGATGTCACAGCTGGGAAATATTGGGGGATCAAAGCAGATGCCAAGTGTTCCGGTCACTTAGGATTACTCTGTCAATGACCCTGACTGCAGAACTGAATCTGCACAGGTGCCCTCCAGACAGAGCAGGCTTTGCAGGACCTCACTGGCAAAAGAGCTCCAAAAAAAGGTACTTTGTGTTGTTCTAATCTTTGTTTCTGGAGCTGGAAAATAGACAAAGGAATTTAAAAATACTTTGAAAAAACCCTGAACCAACTCAGTTTATTCTGTGTATGCCCACAGTGGCACTGCAGGTTTAGCTGGAGTGTTTGGCATAGTAAAATTAGCATGGATACAAAAGATTGAGAACAAGGTTGATTGGGATAAGGAGCAGGAAGAATAAATGGCCCACAGCTCTTGATGAGGAACATCTCCAGGAGCAATTGTTCCCTGTTTCCCTCAGTTCAAGGACTTGGGTCAGCAGCTGGAGTTATCTTGTGATGGTTTGAAAAATGAGAGGTCCTTAACCCACTGAAGGTGGCACCACAGAGTGCTGCTGATGCCGGAAGCACTCAGGAATTAAAAAAACAAATCAATCAGGCGTTCATGGGCAGGGGAGAAAAATAAGTCAATACTTGCTAAACAGAATTTTCTGCCATGGCCCAGTAAATTCCCATTAAAAAGGGAGCTGTAGGCTGGGAGAGAGCAGGCCAGTCCTCACAGTCGGGTGATTTTAGCCTTAAACTCTCCAGATCTCTCTTAGGAGCCAATTCTGGACCCGTCCCTGGGTTGGGCAGAGGCTGTGCTGTGGCTGGCTGGTTTTCCATGCTGCTTCTGGCTGCATCTTACTGCTCTGCTTTAGGATGGTAGAAGATGTCAGGTAAATTACAGCTTTTGGGTAGGAAGACACATGCCTTTTATACTGAGGAGAAAATAGTCCATCTATTGGGGGGGAAAAATAATTGTAATTTACATAAACACCCCTAAAAGGTACTTTCTCTACATTATATCTGTTTGTCTGGATTCCTCTGAGTTTGGGAATATGGAATCATAGAATCATTTAGGTTGGAAAAACCCCCTTATGATCCCTGTGTTCAATGGTGAAATACTAAATGGGCTTTGGGCTGGCTCCAAAGAAATTATTGCCTTGGGTCTTGGCAGCGCCGTGCACTTGAGGCTGTTCAAAGTTGAGCCCAGCTCAGGAGTGATCATCCTGTACAAAAAAATTAATCTAACCCTACAAAGGTTCAGTCTAAAACTGAGACACAGAAAAACTTAACTGGGCCACTTGATAGATAATGCTAAAGCAAAGGAACCGTGCATTGGAATTCCTTCCTGTAGAGAGCATTCGGAAGGAGTTCAGGCAGAGCCCTGCCCCCGTTGCCAAAAGCCCTCAGGCAGAGGCTCTGGAAGCGCTGGATGGGGTTCATGGAGTCCCTCTGATGGTGAGGTGACAATGAATTCCAGCAGTGTCAGAGCCACCTGGGACAGGGCTCCTCTCCCTGGCAGCAGAGCTGTGCTGCAGCTGCAGGGACACCCGAGCAGGTCATTCCCCGTGCCACTCCCGGCTCAGCCCTGGGATGTGACATCCCAGCAGGGAATGGTCCCAAGCAGGCACAACCAGAGCCTTCCACTTGCTTCACAAGGCTCAGGGCAGGCGCTCAGCTGGTTTTTCTTATGGACTGCGGGAAGTGTTCAGGCCTGAAAGTACCTCCCAGTGCTGCTGGAAATCAGAACCCAGCACAGCTGAACCAGAGCAAGGCTGAAACAACTGGTCAGGATCAGTATGAACACGGGAAACTCTGGAGCTTTTCAGCTTCTGGAATACCTAAGAGTGACCCTGCTGGGATTGTGCAGAATATCTTATCCCACCGGGGCGGCTCGGGGACTGAGAGCGGCGCTCCGGCGCTGCCTCGTGGGGCTCCGCAGCGGAGCCCGAGCTCCGGCCGAGGCTCTTTCCGGAGCCGGGGCACTGCGGGGCCTCTCCCGGCGCTGATAGTTGATTTGGATGGGGGAATGAATTCCTCCTCCGAGTCCTCTTTTGTCTGTCACAGTTGCCCACAGTCTGTTTTGTGTTGCTTACAGAAGTGCCAAAAGCTAAAACCTTGAGGAACAGACCTTAATAGGACTCTATAAATAGCTGTAATAATCTCCTCTTTGCCAGAGTTGATGTAAAATCTGTCTCTTCAGGCCACTTTCTGGCCTTGCATAGATCATAACACACTTTTTTCCCCCCTTTAATATTTCTCCTTGCTGGTAAGAAAGTGAAAGGAGTGGGAGATGATGTGAGAGGAGCTCAGTGAAGGGCAGTTGCCAAGTTCCTCATTCTCACCTTGGAAATAAGGAGGGGAGCATTGCCCAACAGGCAGACAATGGAACTGGTGGAGATGCCCTGTGAGGAAGGTGTAAGGAATT
>NW_024366950.1:0-2431 GCF_014805655.1 Passer montanus
GAAATTATCCAGAAATAACCCAAAATATCCATTATTTTATACCCAATTATAGCTGGATGCTGAGCTCAGGGTGAGCCCAAAATATCCCAAAATCACCCCAAAATCACCCCCAAAATCACCCCAAAATCACCCCCAAAAATACCCTGAAATTACCCTGAAATTGTCCTTAAATTATCCTGAAATTATCCAGAAATAACCCAAAATATCAATTATTTTATATCCAATTATACCTGGATAATGAGCTCAGGGTGAGCCCCAAAATATCCCAAATTTACCCCAAAATTATCCCCAAAATTATCCCAAAATTATCCTGAAATTATCCAGAAATAACCCAAAAATATCAATTATTTTATACTCAATTATAGTTGAATTTTGAGCTCAGGGTGAGCCCAAAATCACCTTAAAATACCCCAAATTCCCCCCAAAATCTCATTTTTCCCCCCAAAATCTCCTTTTTTCTTCCAAATCTTCCCCAAATTTTCTTTTTTTCCCCAAAAAATCTCATTTTTTCCCTCTAAAATCCCCCAAAATCTCCATTTTTTCCCCAAAATCTCCTTTTTTCTTCCAAATCTTCCCCAAATTTTCTTTTTTTCCCCAAAAAATCTCATTTTTTCCCTCTAAAATCCCCCAAAATCTCCATTTTTCCCCAAAATGTCCTTTTTTCTTCCCAAAATCTCCTTTTCCCCCCCAAATCTCCTTTTTTCTCCCAAATCTCCCCCAAAATCTCCATTTTTTCCCCAAAATCTCCTTTTTTTCTCCCAAATTCCTCTTTTTTTTCCCCCAAAAAATCTCCTTTTTTCCTCCCAAAATCTCCTTTTTCCTCCCAAATCTCCCCCAAATGTTTTATTCCCCACAAAACTCCTTTTTTCCCTCTAAAATCCCCCAAAATCTCTTTTCCCATTCCAAATTCTCCTTTTTTCTCCCAAATCTCCCCCAAATGTTTTATTCCCCACAAAACTCCTTTTTTCCCTCTAAAATCCCCCAAAATCTCTTTTCCCATTCCAAATTCTCCTTTTTTCTCCCAAATCTCCCCCAAATTTTCTTTCTTTCCCCCAAATTCTCCTTTTTCCCCTCTAAAATCCCCAAAATCTTCTTTTTGCCCCCCAAAATCTCCTTTTTTCCCCAAAAAAATCTCCTTTTTTTCCCCCCACAATTCTCTTTTTTCCCCAAAAATTTCCTTTTTTCCCTCTAAAATCCCCCAAATTCTCCCTTTTTCCCCCCAAAATCTCTTTTTTCCCCTCTAAAATCCCCCAAAATCTCCTTTTCCCCAAAAAAATCTCCTTTTTCCCCCCAAAATTCTTTTCCCCCCCAAAAAAATCTCCATTTCCCTCCCCCAAAATCTCCTTTTCTCCCCCCAAAATCTTTTTTCCCCTGAAAAATCTTTTTCCCCTCTAAAATCCCCCAAAATCTCCTTTTCTCCCCCCAAATTCTCTTTTTCCCCCAAAAAAATCTCCTTTTCTCCCCAAATTCCTCTCTTTTCTCCCAGATCTCCCCCAAGTTTTCCCTTTTTCCCCAAAAAAATCTTTTTTTCCCCTCTAAAATCCCCCAAAATCTCCTTTTTCCCCCCAAAAATCTTCTTTTTTCCCCCAAAATCTCCTTTTTTCCCCCCAAAAAATCCCTTTTTTTCCCTCTAAAACCCCCCCTACAATTCTCTTTTTTCCCCAAAAATCTCTTTTTTTTCCTCTAAAATCCCCCAAAAAATCTCTTTGTTTCCCTCTAAAATGCCCCAAAATCTCCTTTTTTCCCCCCAAAATCTCCTTTTTTTCCCCCTACAATTCTCTTTTTTCCCCAAAAATCTCTTTTTTTTCCTCTAAAATCCCCCAAAAAATCTCTTTGTTTCCCTCTAAAATGCCCCAAAATCTCCTTTTTTCCCCCCAAAATCTCCTTTTTTTCCCCCTACAATTCTCTTTTTTCCCCAAAAATCTCTTTTTTTTCCTCTAAAATCCCCCAAAAAATCTCTTTGTTTCCCTCTAAAATGCCCCAAAATCTCCTTTTTTCCCCCCAAAAATTGTCTTTTCCCCCTCAAATTCTCTGGTTTTCCCCAAAAATCTCTTTTTTTTTCTCCCAAAATCTCCCTTTTCCCCCCAAATCTCCCCCAAAATTCTCTTTTTTTCTCCCAAACCTCCCCAAATTCTCCTTTTTTCCCCCCAAATCTCCTTTTCCCCCCCAAAATCTCCTTTTTCCCCCCCAAAATCTCCTTTTTTCCCAAAAAAATCTCCTTTTTTCCCTCTAAAATCCCCCAAATTCTTCTTTTTTCCCCCCAAATCTCCTTTCCCCCCCAAAATTCTCTTTTTTCCCAAAATCTCCATTTTTCCCCCCAATCCCCCCCGTCCCCTCTGTGCCAGGAGCGCCTGGGGCTGGCCCTGGACCATCACTCCAGAATCTTCCAGAACCTCAACGGGGCCCTGCGTGAGCGGGGGCTGGGGGGGTT
>NW_024366951.1:0-1288 GCF_014805655.1 Passer montanus
TTGTATTGCCAAGAAAGGCCGCAGGAGAATGTGGGGAACAGCAGGCCTGTCATCCTGACCTTGAGACCCAGCATGGCTCTGGTACAGATCATCATGAGGGGGATCACACAGCCCAGAGAGGACAACCAAGGCACCAAGCAGAGCCAGTGTGAGTTCAGGAAAGGCAGGTCCTACCTGAGCAACATGATGTCCTTTGAGGAGAAAGTGACCTGCCTTGGGGCTGAGCGAAAGTGAGGGGGATCACACAGCCCAGAGAGGACAACCAAGGCACCAAGCAGAGCCAGTGTGAGTTCAGGAAAGGCAGGTCCTACCTGAGCAACATGATGTCCTTTGAGGAGAAAGTGACCTGCCTTGGGGCTGAGCGAAAGCGGGGCATGGAGTCTCTCTGGACTTGAGCAAAGCTTTTGACTCCATCTCCCACAGGACAGTCCTGCAAAAGCCGTCAGTCCAGGGCTTGGGCAGGGGCACTCTTGGCTGGCTTAAGAGCTGTCAGGATGGCCAGGTCCTAAGAGTAGTGGGGAATGGTGCCACATTGAATTGGCATCCTGTCACAAGTGGTGTCTCCTGGGTGCAGTCCTGTCCAGTGTTTGTCCTGCAGATGTGGACAAGGGTATCGAGGGTACCCTTAGTAGTAAATTTGTGATGACACCAAGGTGGGTGAGACTGTCGATGTGCTGGAAGGTAGGAAGGCTCTGCAGGGGATTGTGGACAAGCAGGATGGCTGGTGTGAGGCCAGCAGGATGAGGGTGGTGACTGTCCCTCTGTGCTGTGGGCACTGGTGCGGCCACACCTCGAGTGTTGTGTGAACCTGTTAAGGTGCATTTAGTGAGAGATGCTGATGCCCCCGTTAAGGTCCCAAGGAGACCATCTACCAAAGTTAACAATGGGGATTTTATTTAACAATGAATGTGGGGTAGAGAGACAGGAAAGACAAGGGCGAGACAAAAAGAAGGGGAAAAGATGGGGTGAGGGAGAGATTGAAGAGAAGACAATCCGAGACACTTGGCTCCAGCAGCGTCCTCTCAGTCCTTTCTCATGCTGAGTTTCTCTGTGCTTCGGGTCACAGTAGTTTTTTGGAAGTGTTGGCATTCCAGGGCCAGCACCTTTCTCCATTCCATATTGGGGCATCCAGGGAGGCATTTTCTTATTTTCCATGTGAAAGGAGGATGGGTATCTCTTCCTTTGCCTTCAATGCTGAGGTCCAAGGAGCATTCCTCAGCTCCTAATGCAGCCTAAGGAATGCAGCCATCACTGCAGACTGGGCCTGGAGTCAGCTTCTGTGGGATTC
>NW_024366951.1:2186-2714 GCF_014805655.1 Passer montanus
TCTTTGGTCCAGCTGCAAAGGCTGTGGTGGACTGAGGGGCTTTCTGCATCCAGGGAGACAAGGATGTCATCCTCCATCTTCTCCAGCTCCTCTTCCTCGATATTCAGGAAATGCTTCAAAGCATCTTCAGGCCCCGTGCATGGCAGCTTGCCATCATGTGTGGCTTGCTCAGGCAGCTGATGAGTTCCCCTCTCCTCCAAGGACCTTCCAGATGGGGGAGAAGGTGAGAAGCATGAAGTTTCCTCAGGCTCTGACATGGGGAAAAACTCATTGTGCCCCTCATCCCAGGGATCATTCTCCAGGTCTGAAGTTCCTGCCTCTGACTCTTCCTCCTTGAGAGGGGGAAGCGATGTACTCTGTGGGTGGCTGTCCCTGTCTCCTGGAGCCTCTGTTTCTGGGAGTTCTTCTTCATCCCAGTTGTCCTCTGGCTCTTTTGGAGAAGTCTCCCACCCCTGTGGGTTGTCAGACACAGACTGCTGCTCTGGCAGCGGGGCAGGAGACAGGAGCTCAGAGGAGTTTCCAGAGTCT
>NW_024366952.1:0-2469 GCF_014805655.1 Passer montanus
TGCGCCACCCACGTTATCTTACAATAGTAGCACCTGAATGACACAAACGGATAACAAGGACAGTCCGGTTTTTGGCATTCGATCCGGTCAATCTCAGTCATTAGCGTGGTCTACTCGGGGTTAACTTCAAGTCTCCAGGAGGAGAGACGACCTCCCACTCGGGTGTGCCCTTCTTAGATTCCACCTTTTTAACTCTGGATGTGTGGATCCAGCCCTTTTCAGCGGTGCTACTGCTGTAGCTGTGGTCAAAAGAACAGGAAAGGGTCCTTCCCAATGAGGAGATAATGGCACGTCCTTCCAGGTTTTTATCAGGACCTAATCTCCGGGTTGGACTGGATGAATGGAAAAGCCCACAGGAGTCCCTTGCATTACAATTCCCTGTTTCCTTAGTTCTTGCAGGTTCCTGTTAATAGTCACCAGATATGGTCTTATTTGCCCATCCTCAATCTTGGGGTGCTCTACCAGCATCCCGTGCTCATAGGGCATCCCATACAACATTTCAAACAGTGATATTCCTGTTTCTGAATTTGGCAGAGTCCTGATATTTAGTAGGGCTAACGGTAGGCATTTGATCCAGGACATCTTGGTTTCTAAAATTAATTTTGTTAACTGTGCCTTAAGTGTTTGGTTCATCCGCTCAACCTGGCCCGAACTTTGTGGGTGCCAAGGAGTGAGACATTACCAGTGGATCCCCAAGGCTTCTGCCATTTTTTTTTATTATTCTAGAGGTAAAGTGGGTACCTTGATCTGAGTTGATATATTTCACTAGTCCGTACCTAGGCACAATTTCGTCTAATAATATTTTCGATACCACCTGTGCGGTTGCCCAGGAGCTGGGATATGCCTCTACCCAGTGTGTAAGTTTGTCCATTATGACTAATAGACATTGGTACCTTCCTACCTTCGGCAGATCGGTGAAGTCGATCTGGACCCTTTCAAAGGGTTGATATGCCACTGGTCGGCTTCCCATCGCTGTTTGTTTTGCCTGGTTTCGGTTGATTTTCTGACACACCATGCACCCTTACACTTCTTGTTTAGCTAATTCATATATTCCTTTACACCCAAAAAATCTTAGGAATTGATCTGCTAATGCCTGGGTTCCCCAATGTGTTTGTGCATGTAATCTTTTTAATATCTTCCGTGTGTATTCCTTAGTCACTAATTCCCTCCCATCGGGTAACTTTCACTTATCTCCTTCTAATTTCCCCCCTATCTTTTTATATTCCTCAATTTCTTTCTCAGAGATGTGGGGGGAAAATTCCCGTACTTCCTCCTCACAACTCTCTGAGGTACTTACTGGTAGGAGTGCTGCGTGTTTAGCCTCCTGGTCTGCCAGATTGTTACCTCTTGTTTTAAACTGAGTTCCCGTTTGATGCCCTTTTACGTGTACTATAGCGATGGCTTTAGGTTCTCGTATAGCCACTAATATCTGTTTTATCAACTCCTCATGCACTAGTCCTTTACCCTTAGTACTGATCAGCCCCCTTTCCTCCCAAATTTTTCTGAAGGTGTGAACTACCCAAAAGGGTATTTTGAGTCGGTATAAATGGTTCCAGTCTTACCTTTTAATTTTAGCAGGGCCCTCAGCACTGCATAAAGTTCACACACCTGAGCTGACCATCCTGTATTTAGAGGACCTGATTCTATGGTCTCCCTGGTTACCCCATCTAGGATAGCATATCCAGTTTTTCGCTTTCCCTCTATGACCCGGGCTGATCCATCTACAAACCATTTTCCCCCTGTTTCTAATTCTTCCTCTTCCAGATCAGGCCGAATTTTGGGTTGCAACTGGACTATCAGTACAATCATGTGTGGGTGTATCCGAGGCTTCTCCATATAAGAACTGAGCCGGGGTTGTGATTTTTAATTCCAGGTCGTGAGAGTGAATTAAAATAGCCTCGTATTTCAAAAACCTTGCGTCAGTGAACCACTTTTCTGCCTTCTGTTGCAAGATATTCCTGACACTATGCGGGGAATATACCTCCAAAGGAGCCCTGAATGTAACCTTCTTGGCTTCTTCCACTAGCGTTGCTGTGGCCACTGGAGGCAGGTGGGCCATCCCCTGCTGACAGGGTCTAATAGCTTTGATACATAACCCACTGGTTTCTTTGACCCTGCCCAACTTTGTGTTAATACCCCATACGCAGTGTGATTACTTACATCTACAAACAATTGAAAAGGTCTTTTCATGTCTGGGAGGCTGAGTACTGGAGCTACTATGAGAGACTCTTTTAGTCTTTTAAAACTTACCTCATCCTGCTCACTCCACTTAGGTCTTTCGGTAATCAGTTTTTCATATAAAAATTTTACTTTCTCGCTGTACCCCTCAATCCATTGCCTGCAGAAACCCACCAGTCCCAAAACCTGCCGTACCTCCTGCTTTGGTTGAGGTAAGGGTAAAGAGATGATACCCGCGATCCTCTCAGGATCTAATTTTTTTCTCCCTCTTACGAGCCAGTGACCCAGATA
>NW_024366953.1:0-2593 GCF_014805655.1 Passer montanus
GGAGAGGTTTGTCCCCTGCTGGCTCAGGGTTTTACTTCCTATTTCCTCCTGACAGAGAAATACACCACGCATCTGAAGCCTTGTGTTCCACAATTGCGTTCCACCTGCTCGGGCTGCTCAGCAAAGACACGCCATCCCGGGATTTGGCCGCCATGGCGTTCCTCGTGGAGGTGAGCCTGAAGGCCAGCGCTGCCTCGCTGAGCTGCCTCCCGGCTCTCTGCACTCTCGTGGCCGCAGCTGCCTGGGACGGTGCCCGCGCCCGGTGCTGCTGCCTGGGCCAGGCTCTGTGCTGCTCTGGGCTCCTGCCGGCCGGCTCCCCCGTCACCGGCCTTGTGCCTTTCAGACCCTGGAGTGCCTCACCTTGAGTGAATGCCGTGACAGCGTCCTGGAGCTCATGTCCAAGAACCTGCACAGCGAGTGCATGGAGATGCGTCGCTTGGCACTCAGAGGCCTCGTGGTGCTCGGCACCAGTGTCTCGGTGAGAAGAGGGCAGCGGCTGAAGCCGTGCTGCTGCTGTGGGGCTGGGGAAGGCAGTCGCTTGGACTTGGCTGGCCTTTGGGTGCTGGGGCAACTGCTCCCAGCTCTCCTGCCTCCCGCTCCAGCTGCCCAAATGCTTTGGCACAGGCCTCTGGCCTCTGGGCCCTGTGGCAGCAGGGTGGCATTTCCCACACTTGTGTTCCACACAGGCCATGAGAATGTGGAGCCTGCATGAAAGGCTCGTGGAGCTCCTGCAGGAAAATGACAGCGACATGCTTAGGATGACCATGGTTCTCCTCAGCACTTTATTCCTGTGCAATGGTGCCCTGATAGCCAGCCCCCTCGCCCTGCAGCTGGCTGAGGCGCTCCTGCCACTCTTTGACAATGTAAGGCTCTGTGCCTCCTGCCACGGCCACCGGCTGCTGCCCACACACTTTGTGTCCTGTGCATTTTCAGGCCTGTGCTTAGGTGGCTCTGAAGCAGCCGATGCTGAGGTCTTCCTTCCTTTCACACAGGTTGATAGCCAGGTGCAGTTGTGCTCCATGTATGTCTTCTGAGAGACTCTGCATTTTTTACCAGAAGAGGAAAAAAAGGCCCTGTAGTCACCCATGCGCCCGAGCATGCTCCCACTCTCCTTCCACTGCCATGATGAGAACCAGCGTGTGGCAGAGGTGAGGACTCAGCGGCTGCTGCTGGCCCCTGGCAGGGGGCTCAGCCGCCTCCTGCTCTGGTGCCTCACAGACTGCAGCCTCCTCCTGGCCTTGGTACAGGGACGTGTGTGGGTCCTGTGCCCTGGGCTGCGGTGCCATCTCTGGGTCTCTGCTGCTCTCCAGGCCTACTGGGAAACGCTGCATTGTTCAGTAACATTCCTGCACAGGAAGGATCTCCAACAGATACTGTGGGTGGATCAGACCTGGAGGATCGCCAAAGGCCTGGTAAGAACGGCCTGCAAGCCCCAGGCTCGGGCTGGAGAAGCCCCCTGACCGCGCTGCTCAGTGTGTGCGGCTGGCAGCTATGCCCCAGCCCAGGGCTGCAGCCAGGGGCCCCAGCCTGCGCCCCACACGCCGCTGCCGTCCCTAAGCCGCGCGGGCTCTGCTCCAGGCTCCTGTGGCACCGAGCCGGGTGCCGATGGAGCCCCGGCCCAGCTGGGCTGTGGAGTGGGGTGGCACCGCGGCTCCTCGGGCAGCAGCCGGCCCGCTGCCCCCTCCCGAGCCCGGCGCCAGCGGCTGCTGGCCGCCTCGCAGGTCTGTGCGGGCAGGGGAGGCCAGGGCTGGCGGCACAGAGAGCGCCCGGCACAGGGGCTGAGCCTGCACCACCGGCACCCTCCCGGCGCTCTCTCCAGCTGGCAGAGGACAGGAGCCGAGCGGCCGAGCACCTGCGCCATGCCCTGCAGTACCTGGACAGCCCACAGGAGTCCCTGTGACAGGCGGCCATCAGGTTCATCGCTGAGCCACGAGCCTGGGCTCCCCTTCCCCGCCGCGCCCCGCCACTGCTCGGCCCCAGCCCCGGCTGCTGCCCCAGCAGTGCCATTCTGCTCCGGCACAATGCGGAGCCCTGCCTGCCATCAGCGCTGCTGCCGTGCCCTGGCAGCCGTGCCCTTGGGCGGCAGCATGCGGCAAGGGCCCGGCCCGAGCCCTGCGGGGCCAGCAGGGCGCGTGGCCACAGGGCTGGCAGCGCTGATGGCGGGGAGCTGTGCCGCTGGCGCCGTGACAGACTCTGTGTTCTCAGGGATGGCCGGGCGGCACCTCAGGGGCCACAAGCCACAGCTCCGGCACATCTGTCAGGGTGAGTGAGGGCAGAGGGCTGCCAGCCCCGGCTGCCGGGGGGAGCTGCAATCCCTGCCCCGGTGCCGAGGGCTCTGCTCCCTGTGCGGAGCAGGGCTGGCGTGGCCAGAGCACACACTCTGATTTCAGGCCCTCGTGGGGCAATAGTGTCCGGTAGCTTTGGACCGATCCCCTTGCTCCCTGCTCCCTCCTGGCCATGGCCAGAGCCAGCTGGCATGGCCCTGGCACAGGGGTCTCCTCGGGTCACCGCAGATCTGGGATCTGACCGTGGCTCTGTTACCCTCTCTCACAGCCCTTGGAGACAAGGCAGAGGACATCAGCCCTTCCACCAG
>NW_024366954.1:0-748 GCF_014805655.1 Passer montanus
AGTTGCAGCTACTGATAACAGCACTAGCTCTTCTGCTCTTTAATGTATATGGAAATGGATCAAACTCTCAGTTAAAAATGTATTTGCATAATGGGAAAAAGTAGCCTGCATTCAGGTGATCCATCACAAGACTGCTCGGTGAGTACTCTGGTGGTCAGGAGGCAGAAAGATAATGCCAGGTAAATGATCTGAAGATATTTTATTTGATTCAAATGCTGTAACAAGCAGATTGGTGGGAGAAGAATCATGGCAAAGAGAGCTTTCCTTTTGGAAAACCAGGAAATGCAGTCAGCTGTGAGTGTAAAATGTTGTGGTAGATTTCTTTTAAGATCACATCTGCAACAGCCCTTTTAGGGAAATCACAGGTGCCATGAAACCAGGAGGAAGGAGGGTCACGTGTGGATGATGAATTCCACCTAAGGGAATTGGTGGTGGATAACTTGGGTGCTGCAGCTGGAGAAGACCTGGAGGGAAAGGGGATGAAGCTGCTGCTGAGCACTGGCAGGTCTCTGCTCCTGGTCCAGCCAGTGAGGAAGCATGGCATGGCTAAACCTCAGGTGCCAATGCAGGCAAGCAAGGACAGCCTCTTGTTTAGGCTTGGGCAGCTAAAAGCAGGAACCATGAGGCATTATTCTGCAGGGCCTAATGGCAGCGAGATGGATGGGATCCCGTCGTGTGACTTATTTCACCTCCAGAGTGATTGTTTCTGTGAAATGAAAATAGATAAAATGGGATACCAAGAGATCCA
>NW_024366954.1:1969-2478 GCF_014805655.1 Passer montanus
AGTGCTAATATCGAGTGTCTCACCAGTGCTTTCCCTCTGTTCGGCCACACAGCACCCACTTCTCATTCTTCCATTCATAAAGTACAAGGAGAAGGAGGTGGTTGCTCTGTAGGAGCAGAGTGCACTCTCTGTAAGGCTGGTGTGCCATCCTGGGTACTTGCTCCTCTCTGGAACATCAGGAAGGAATAGAACTCAGCCTCTTTTCTTACTGACGTGCACGGAGAGCCCAGCGCAGCAGAGAGGGAGGTGGAGAGCACATGGTGCATCCCTCTGCCTTTTCTTGGACAGCTGGAGGTACCTGTTCTCACTCAGACTTATATAAATGGAGTGGACAATTTCCTTGCTCTCCTCTCTTTAAGATTGCCATATCTGGGAAAAGCTGAGCTTTGCTCACCAGGGGAGGCATCTCATCAGGGGCTCTGAGTGATCACAGCTTTGTTGAGTACACTTTATGAAAAGGAGGGGAATGCTTTGAGGATTCTGATCTCTCCTGCTTTCCTGGCTTTCCC
>NW_024366955.1:0-2189 GCF_014805655.1 Passer montanus
CATTGAGGTGTGTTTATAAAGATTGTGGGGACATGATGCTTATCTGGGGCTGAAATTCTGCTTGTGGAGCTAAAATAAAAGCCCTCGGCTTACCTGAAATAGAGACACCGGGCCTGGAGGGGAAGTAAAAATAGTGGTTGGGGAAAGGCAAAATAAAGCTCTGGGCACTGGGGCTGGAATAGGGCCTGCAGAGCCAGAGGCAAAGCAGCACAAAAAGATCTGAAATAAAGGCTCTGGGGCTCTGAGCATCCACAGCAGTGGCTGCAGTCAGCACTGCGGGGCTGGGGCTGAGATGGAGCCTGAGGGGCAGGGTCAGGGCTGGAACAAACACTGCAGAGCAGGATCTGAAATAAAATCCAGCCTGCAGGAAGGGGAAGCACCCGGGAGCTGGGAAAGTGACTGTGGGGCTGGCATGCACATCCTGGCTGTTTTAACTCCCCAGCACTAGGGCTGTTGTCCCAGAGCTGGAGAGGAGCAGCCCAGCTGGCAGCACCAGGCACAGCAGCAGCACAGGGCTGGGCTGGCACCGGGAGCCCAGCAGGGAGGTTGGGTCAGCACCACGCCCACAGCAGACACACATCCTTCACAACTGGGTTTCATGCTCTACAAACAGTTTATTTAAGACACAAAATGATTCCCTTACACACCCGAGTCTGCATTCTGCTCAGGGAGCAGCTGGCAGGTGCTGCCACAGGGTCAGGGAGAGCTTCTCAGCATCTCCTTTCCACCTATTTTCACTTCCATGAGATGAACTGCACAATGGAGCTTCCATTGCACTGTGCAATTTTTCTGTCCAAGAGTCCTTAATCCCTGGAGCCATCAGGACAATGCATTTAAAGCATCTTGTACATGATTAAATGTCACAGCAGGCAGAATTGGTAGAGTGCAGTGACCTTCCCAGAGAAGCATCTTTAAAAAGAGATCCTGGGTGCACAGGCACATCTTGCTCTCACTGAGTGATTTCAGCTCTGGTGTGATTTTAGCCATGAGCAACGCAGAGGAAAAGACAGAGTCTTCATATGGGGTTCACAGAGGGTCTTTATTGAGCTCCTACCTCCAAGGCATGCAGGGACAAAGAACTCTTCCAGAGAGCAAGAGCAGGGGTTTCTATAGGGATAGTGAGGGGCGGGCAGAACATCAGAACAAATGAGAGGAGGACACAGGGGCAGAGCAAAGGGGAAGGGCCAATGGGATACACAGAACCAGCATATGGTAACAATGCATTCTGGGGAAAGGGTTTTTCCTTGCCATCACTACAGAGGTTGTTGCTGAAGGGTTGTTGCTGCTTCTCCTCAGCTGGTTCACTGACCTCCACAATTGAACATATGAAGGAAAAGTCATGAAGTTTCAGTAATACAATACAAAAACTTATGGAGATCTAATGCCAAGATCAGCTTCTAAGTGTACAAAATAAATCTTCTTCAATTAAACATAAAGGGGAAAGGAAATGCAGATGGATGTGGTAACCACATATTCTCTGAACAGAGAGAGACATAGTTCTCCCAGGATTTTCCTGGGAAGCTGGGAGAAGCTGTGGGAAACTTAGAGAGAAGAATTCAAACTATTATTGTCTCTCTTTCTGTAACTGTTGTTTATAGATAATGATTCTCCAGAGTGTGCTATTCATAGTTCACCAATAGTGTGAGAGAAGATTCCTAGAGGCCAATCAGGACTTAGGTGCACCATTGTTCTCTAAGAACTGCAGATTTCTAATAATAAGGTGTCTTTTCATGCCTTCTGATGGTGGAGTCTCTGTATCACCTTTGTCTGTCCCCGATACCCCTTCGGCGATCGATGGATTTACGTTCTCCAAAAGGAAGGTGTCAGGATGCCCTCTGGTAATGGCATTTCCTGTGCCTGTAAACATCTCTGCACAAAAGCCTTCAAACGTGACAAACAGCCCATCTGGCCCGAGCTGGTCACAGCTTCAATTCTCGGGATATAGGATTTCTGGATAAAGAACATTGTTTTCCAGAACTGAATGCCATACTGCTTCATCAGAGCATTGCCACAGACTTGCAGGAAATCCAGAAGCAGCATAGCTGTCAGGTCTGCCAGAGGCTCCAGATTCAGCATCTGCGCCAGCCAGCGCCATCCGTAGCTCAGACCGTGAGGATGTGCCCCTTGCTGGTTGGCATGGGGCCAGCGGAGCTGAATGAGGGCAGCATAGAGACGAATCATTCCTGACA
>NW_024366956.1:0-549 GCF_014805655.1 Passer montanus
TTGGGGACATTGGGGACATCAGCAGGGACGTGGCCGAGTACCTGCAGCAGGTCTGGGGACAGCACAGGGGACTTTGGGGGTGTTGGGGACATTGGGGGTGTTGGGGACACTGGGGACACTCAGGGACATTGGGGACATCAGGGACATTGGGGATGTTGGAGACATGAGGGACATTGGGGACGTTTGGGGACGTTGGGATCTGGGGACACTCAGGGTGATTGGGGACACCAGAGACATTGGGGGACATTGGGGACTTGGTGGGACATTGGGAGTGTTGGGGACATTGGGAGTGTTGGGGACATTTGGGGACATTGGGAATGTTGGGGACATTTGGGGACATTGGGAATGTTGAAGGCGTTGGGGACTTTGGGGACATTGGGGACATTTGGGGGACATTGGGGTTGTTGGGAATGTTGGGGACATTTGGGGACATTGGGAATGTTGGGGACATTTGGGGACATTGGGAATGTTGGGGACTTTTGGGGACATTGGGGACATTTGGGGGACATTGGGGTTGTTGGGAATGTTGGGGACATTTGGGGACATTGG
>NW_024366956.1:1025-2423 GCF_014805655.1 Passer montanus
GTTGTTGGGGACTTTGGTGACATTGGGGACATCGGGGACTTTGTGGGACATTGGAGGGTTTGGGGACCTTGGGGACATCGGGGACTTTGTGGGACATTTGGGTTGCTGGGGACATTTGGGACCTTGGGGACATCGGGGCCACATTGGGGTTGTTGGTGGCCTTGGTGACGTCACCGATGTCACCGTGCTGTCCCTGCCAGGCCGGCTGTGCCCTCTGCCACCTCTCGCTGGCCGGGAACCACCTGAGGGACGGGGACATCGACGAGCTGGCACGGTGAGGGGACACAGGGGACAGTGGGGACATTGGGGACACCTTGGGAACCCCTTGAGAATCCCTTGGGGACATTGGGGACACCCTGGGGACATTTGAGCCATTTTGGGGCCATTTTGGTGCCATTTTGGAGACATTTGGGGAAATTTTGGTGCCACTTGGTGACAACTTGGTGCCATTTTGAGGCCATTTGGGGACATTTTGGTGGCATTTGGCCTTGGCGCCATTTGGGGACATCTTGGGGACATTCGGTGCCATTTTGGGGCCACTTTTGGGGCCATTTTGGTTCCAATTTTGCCCATTTTGGTGCCACTGGGCCTTTTTGGTGCCAATTTTGGCCATTTTTGTGCCATTTGTGGTCACCTGGTGCCATTTTGGTGGCACTCGGTGCCAGTTTGGTCCCATTTTGGGCCCACTTTTGCCCATTTTGGTCCAATTTTGCCCTTTCTGGTCCCACTTTTGCCCGTTTGGGTGCCCACAGGTGCCATTTTCGATGCCACTTTTGCCCATTTTGAGCCAATTGTGCCTGTTTCGGTGCTCGCAGGTGCCATTTTTAGTGCCATTTTGCCCATTTTGTCCCAATTTTGCCTATTTTTTGCCCGTTTTTCGGTGCCCGCAGGTGCCTGCCGTGCTGCCCGGTGCCCATTTTGTGCCATTTTCCCCCTTTTTTTCCCCATTTTTTCCCCAATTTCTGCCCTCCCCAGGTGCCTGCTGCGCTGCCCATTTTTCCCGTTTTTCCTGGTTTTGTCCCAGTTTTTCCTGTTTTTACCCCATTTCTGTTCCCCCAGGTGCCTGCCGTGCTGCCCAGTGCCCAATTTTCCCATTTTGGTGCCCATTTTGTGCCCATTTTTCTCGTTTTTGGTGCCCATTTTTCCCATTTTTGCCCGTTTTTCCCATTTTTTACCTCATTTCCCCGCCCCCCAGGAGCCTGCTGTGCTGCCCATTTTGCCCCTTTTTGCCCGTTTTTACCCCATTTTTGCGCCCATTTTTCCCATTTTTGTGCCCATTTTGCCCGTTTTTACCCCATTTTGTGCCCATTTTTGTGCCCATTTTTCCCGTTTTTGTGCCCATTTTTCCCATTTTTTACCCCATTTTTCCCCCCCCAGGAGCCTGCTGTGCTGCCCATT
>NW_024366957.1:0-2225 GCF_014805655.1 Passer montanus
ACCCTGGCCCAACAAAATAGAACCTAATATCTATCCTGGTAACAAATTTAAATGTCAAGGCCAATTCAACTTCTTCTATAGCGGTCAAATGTCTCTCATTGGCAGAGGAAGTAATCCCTGACAACAGGTCATACAAAGGCTGCAGTTGAGGATTAGTTATCCTCAAGTATGGCCTAACCCAGCCTATTAAACCAAACAATTTCTGTACGTCAGCAGCAGTTTTAATTTCAATGTCCAATTTTACAGCTTGAGGCACAATTTGTGTATTGGTGATTATCAACCCCAAATATTTCCAAGGCATTTGTCTTTGAACTTTCTCCGGGACGATAAGCAAACCAAAGGCTTGTAAATTTTTCACAGATCATTGTTAGAGAGCTGATAATTGTAGTTTATTTTCGGATGCCAACAAGATATCATCCATATAGTGATAGCAATAACAATTGCTAAATTGCTCTCGGACCTTAGATAAAGCCTGTGCCACATACCATTGACAAATAGTTGGAGAATTTCCTGTTCCTTGAGGCAAAACTGTCCACTGATATCTTTGGCCCAGTTCCTCATGACTTAAAGAAGGCACACTAAAGGCAAAGTTTCCATTATCCTGATCAGCCAATGGAATTGTAAAAAAGCAGTCTTTCAAATCAATGATAATTATTTCCCATCCTTGTGGAACCATTGTAGGTGTTGGGAGACCTGATTAGAAAGCACCCTTTGTGGCCATCACAGCGTTTATCCGCCGCAAATTGTGAAAAAGTCTCCATTTACCTGATTTCTTTTTTATTACAAACACAGGTGTATTCCATGGGCTAAATAATTTTTCAATATGTCCAGCATGTAATTGTTCTGTCACTAAGCCTCACAGGGCAAGAAGTTTTTCAGTAGGCAGGGGCCACTAATCAATCCAGACAGGCTTATCTGTCAGCCATGTCAAGAATATAACTGGATGTTTAAGGCCCTGCATCTCAGTGGCACCCACTAAAAATCCATTTTAATTTTAACACCTCATTGGGTTAAGCAATCATGTCCCCATAAGTTAGGTTGAGCATTGGTAACATCAGGTCTGATGTTAGCTTTTTGGCCTTCAGGATGCGTTACAGTAATCACAACAACAGATAAAGCACCAGCAGTTGACCCACCTAACACAACAACTCCAAAGGTTGATTGAGTGAGGGGCCATGTTGGAGGCCAAACAAACTGTGAAATTATAGTTACATCTGCTCCTGTGTCAAGTAAACTTGATACTGTTGCAGTGTCTGGGTGACGTCCTTTAGCAGTGACCAAGCATTGTATTTCTGGATGCTCATCTGTCACCTTTTGAGTCCAAAGAACCTCAAGTGGTCCTGTACATCCAGAACCTCCAGTGCTATGACTCCGGTCCACTACAGTTGGAACAGAACTCCTAAAAGGAACAAGATGAGCAATACAAGTACCTTTCTGAATAACAACAGGAGGTTCACTAACAGACACCATAGCATGAATTTGTCCCACATAATCAGAATGAGTAAGACCTAAATGGACATTAATACCTTGAATAGTGCTACTAGATCTTCCCATCAGAAAACTACTCAAACCTTGGCCTATTGGACCATAGACATCAAGAGGCACTTTACTTATACCTCTTATCAAAATAGTTACTGTGTCTGCTATCGGTATATCAATCCCTGGCAAGGCTCTTGTGACCCCTGTGTATCATTCACAAATGGAGAGCTTTGCAGTGCTGGCAGGGCTTGTGATTGTTGTTGCGGTATTTGTGTCTCCATGCACCCCTTTGCATTCTTCTTCCAGTTTCCCTGCACTTGTTGGCCACCTGAAAAAGATCTTGACTTACAAAATTCAGCAATATGGCCAAAGTTACCACAATGATAACAAGGCACTTTACTGGTCCAAATTACCCTAGAGTGTACAGTGTCCAGCGGTTTGAGGGCATTGTGTCTTCACATGCCCTGATTCTTCACAAGAAGAACATCTGGGTGAAGACTTCATGACTACTGCCAAAGCAGCCATTTTATGCTCAACCAAACCAACCTTTGAGCGTGCAACTACAAGATCAGACAGCGAGGGATCTCCCCGTAAAGAATCAGTAATTCTCCTGCAGTCATTGTTTGTGTTGTCCCGGGCTAACTGTCTGCATGAAATTTTCCTCAACTTACCATCTTCTATTTTCTTCTCAAGGGCTGCAGCAACCCTCTCCACAATCTGCAGAAAAGGTTCCTTCACCCCTTGCT
>NW_024366958.1:0-2422 GCF_014805655.1 Passer montanus
GCAGAAGGGGACCCTGGGAGGCATGTTGGTACCAGGGGACAATGGTGAGTCCCTGTGGAAAGGGAGAGACCCAGGCAAGGATGGGGAACCACAGGAGAGACTTAGGAGACACAGTGAATGATTTGGGGTTTAGAGATGGGCGGGTGGAGGCAGGGAAGGAAGGGAGAGCAGAGGGTGGAGCAGGGAGCTTGGAAGGGGTGGGGAATCCAGGGAGGGCTGGGGAGGACAAAGAGAAGGATGAGGGATATGCAGGGGGAACTGGGCAGTCCTGGGGGAAAGCAAGAGGGACTTGGGAAATTGTGGGTGAACCAGGGAGGAGTAAAGGGAGGGATGAAGGATTCGGGCAGTGCTGGGGAAACCCTCAGAGGATGTCTGGCTTTCCTGTCCCCATCCCTGCACTCACTGTGCACTGTCATTGTCACGACCTCTGACTTCTTCCACGTTGACTCCACATAGCCCCCACAGTGGTAGCGGCCACTGTGGTTCATCTGCAGGGGGGACAGGGACAGCTTGGTCCCATCATGGGACCCCCTCAGATGCTTCTCTTCATGGTAGAAGTACACAATTGTGAGCAGTGTGTTCAGCCACCACCGGCAGCACAGTGTCACCGTGTCCCCCTCCAGCAGTGCCCGTGCTGGCACCTGCAGCACCAGCACACCTGGGGGACAGAGGGGACCTGTCACACCAGGGGCATCAGGAGGGTGATGATGGCACCAGGAGGCCCCAGGGACCACCCATTGTGAGAGAGAACTTTCCCCGCTCTGGGATGAGAGCAGGGGACAGGCTCTGGTCACACAGGACGTGACCCATGGAGCAGAGCCCACCCAGAGCCCTTGGGGTCCCCGCGGGGGCCAGCCTGGGGACACCCAAAACCCCCTCACCATCTGAGACTGTCACGGGGGGGCTGTGCCCAGTGTCAGGGCCCGCGGGGGCCAGCCTGGGGACACCCAAAACCCCCTCACCGTCTGAGACTGTCACGAGGGGGCTGTGCCCAGTGTCAGGTCTGTCACAGGTGTAGGTGCCACTTTCGGTGACAATGAGGCTCTCGTTTCCCTGATGCCTCCAATGCTGCCCGTTCCTGTACCAGGTGGTGGCACTGTCGGTCCCAGAGCCCTGGCAGGTCAGTGTCACCTGGCCCCACAGCACCGCCGGCCTCCAGAGGGGCTCCACCAGGAGCTGGGTGGTCTGGGCACCTGCGGGTGACAGGGGACACCAGCCTGCCAGGGGACATCAGCCTGCCAGGGGACATCAGCCTGCTAGGTTCCCCCCCTAGCACGGGGCTGGGAACAGCGGGAAGGGGCCATGGCATCCCCCAAGGACTCACCAGCGAGGCTGAGGGTCTGGGCTGGAAGGAAGAAGGGACAGGGCTCAGTGGGGGTGGCAGTGCAGGGACAGCCGTATAAGGGCACAGGGTGTGGGGCTGTCCACAAACTGTCCTTGTGTGACATGGGCTCCATGGATACAGGGACAATGCAGCCACCCCCATGCTCCGCCAGAATGCAGGGACATTTTGGACACCCCTGAACTGGGGACACCACGGCCACCCCACGCTGTCACAGGTCACCACCACCAGTCCTCTCCAAATGGTGCCTCTCCAAATCTTTTTCCTGCCATTTTTGTCCTCTGTTTCTGCACCCATGGCCACCCCACAATCTCAGTCACCTCATGCTCTGGCTCTGCTGACATTGAGGACCTCAGAGGTCCCCACAGCCCCCCTGTGCCCCCTCCCATCCCAGGGCTGTCAGGCCCGTGCCCAGAGCACTCTCCCCACAGGAGCAGCGCCACCTTCCCGGCCATCCCGGTGTGCCCAGCCATGTGCACTGGCTGTCACTCGCTGCCGGGGGTGGCTGTCCCCTGGCTGGCAGCTCTTTGGCCGGGGGAAAGGAAGCAAGGTCAGGTCTCACCCTCACGTGGAGGTGGCCTTTGGTGGGGGCAGGGTGACCACAAGATGGGAACAGGCCGTGGGCAGGGTGGGGACAGGATGGGGACAAGGCTGAATGGCACACCGTGGGACATAGGGTTCCCAAGAGTGGGGGGCCAAGAGTTTTCGGAACCAGGGATGGGGTCCCTGGGAATAGGGGTCCTGAAGAGGGGGAGTCACTGGTGATGGGGGTGCAATGGGTATGGGGGTGCCCAGGGCTGGGAGGACTCAGGGATGGGAGTGCCAGGGGAAAGTGGGTTCCAGGGATTTGGGGTCAGGGGATGGCGATGCTGGAAGAATGGGGTGTCCTGTGGGAATAGGCATCCTGGGCCATGGAGATCCTGGGGAATGTCAGTACTGGGATGGAGGTCCCAGGGATGGGGTGATATAAGAAATAGGGTCCCATGGTTGGGATCTCAGAGGAATGAGGGTGCCAGGGTTAGGCAGTGGCTGGATGGACCTGTGGGTCTCTGCTCCTTCCCTGGGTGCCTCAGAATTTGG
>NW_024366959.1:0-35660 GCF_014805655.1 Passer montanus
AGAGGGCAACATGAGGCTGGGAGTTTGGGTTAAAAGGAAGCTGCGCATTCTAAAAGCTTGAGAGAGAAACCCCAGGGTGGTACGGCTGTGGAAACTCTGTCCCTTTATTCAAATCAAGTTTCAAGACTGCTTTGTGGGCACTTGGCTTTTCATAGTGTGGCTTTTCCTCACATGAGGGAGGTGCTGGGGAGATCTTAAAGTCTGACAGGCAAAAATGATAAAAAGATGTAAAAGAATTTACACAGGGCAATAAATGTGGCTCAAAGCAGTGCAGAATAAGATGAAGGGGAACTCCAGTGGGGTTTGTGACAAAGCCTGTAACACAGAAGGAGCAGCGCCTGCCAAAAGCGGAAGTCATCTGGAATACTGGCGACCTCAGTGAAAATGACCTCCAGATGACTTCTTAAGAATTCTCCAGAAAAATAAAAGAATTCTCGGAGAGAGGCGGAGCCATGCCCCTTATTTACAGGAAATGTGCTGGTTTTGTATTAGCTAAGAAGACCATTTTAATAAATATTTATAATTACAGTGGATAAAAGTGGCAAAGTCCCCCTGAGCTGCAGGACCAGGAGAGATCTGCTGTGAGTCTGAGCTGATAAAGAAAGAAAGATGAAAAGTAAAATGGAGAAATGGGGACAGAGGCAGCACCACACATTTATGATGAAAAAACTGTTTCGCTCAGGAAACTTTTTTCTTTCAAATCAGGGATTTTCCCTCCTTACCCGCTCATCTCCTGGAGGTGCAGTTCGGGAAGTGTCCACAGGAGGGCAGCAGTGAGAGCGGGGAATCAGCGGCACTGCGCATGCGCCACCCCCAGCTGCAGTTCCGGGTGCCACCAGCAGGCGGCAGCACGAGCTGCTGGCGCTGCCGAGCGCCCGCCCCATCCCGGCCCCGGGGGCTCTGCAATGGTTTGGGATGGAGCGACCTTAAAGCCCGTGCGGTGCCAGCCCTGCCATGGGCAGGGACATCTTCCCCCTTGAATTGCGGAAAAGGAAATCTACTCTACAACTTTTGCAAAAGTCGTAATGCCGCTATGTTTATATAGTTCTGGTCGCATGTGGGGATCACTCCCATCAAAAAGACGTGTACCTCTGGGAACTCCAGATCCCTTTATCTTTCTTACTAATCCGTATGCATGGGATTTCACAACAGGTTCATAAATATTCATTTTACTGATTTCACGTTACACTTGCAGCTAGTTTTTTATCAGAAAATACAGAAAGAACTCCTGGGTCATTCTGTGCTGTTTCCTGCATCCTCTCCATCTGTTTCAGAGTTCAAGGAGCCCTTCCTTATCTCTGACCTTTAGCTGAAGCAGGTTCTTAGAGCATTGGTTTTTTGCAAGAACAAGCAGTCATACCAAACAGCTATGTTTGCACACTACAGTCTTAATTCAAAGATGTACATTTCACCTAAATCAAAATGGATTTCTGCTCTGGAAAATTTCCACTCTGCCTCACCTGGGCCAGGCTGCTCCAGGCCTGTCCCAACCTGGCCTTGGACCCTTCAAGGGATGAGGCAGCCACAGCTTTGTTATAGATGTGTAATATGATGACTGACTCTCACAATTAAGGGATTAATATTGTGTGAGTTTTAAGAGAAGTTTTGTTGATGTACACTCATGTTAGTTTCTTGTTTGGGCACTCTCTGTTCTCCTCACAGTCCTCTTTGCCTTCCCCTCTACTGTTGCCACAGGACAGGTTTGGATATCAAGGGGTCAAGGACATGTGGAGGGAGAGCGTGTACCTGTGCCCCTTGCATGGGGCAGTTGGGAATAGGAGAAGCCTGTTACTGGGGAGGCATGGCATGGCAACATCCCACCTCCAATCAGATTGCAAGAAGGTTTCCACCAATGCACAGCAAGGAAGAGTCAACTGGGACACTTTGGGAGGGGTCAGAGATTTATAAGGAAAGTTTTTGAGTATATATGACAGCTTATGAATGTGTATTTGGCTGATTCAACACCAGGGGTATTGGCAGCCAGAGCTGCCATTTTGTGGATGAGCCACTGTCCATTGCCAGCTGCTGCAGACACAGCATCCCCAAATCCCAGTTGCTGCAGACACAGCATCCCACATCCCTGCATCCCCAAATCCCTGCATCCCAAACTCCAGCTGTTGCAGACACAGCATCCCACATCCCCAAATCCCCAAATCCCAAATCCCTGCATCCCAAATCCCATGCCAAACTGGGTCAGGGCGCCGGCTGTGGAGCCCATCCTGCTGCCTGTGCTCCAGGCTGAGCCATTCCAGCCCCGGGAGTCTCCCAGCCCTGCTGCAGGACATGCCCAGGCCTGGCAGCACCACCCAGAGCCAGGGTTTTCCCTCCCTTGGAATTCCCTGAGCCATTCCAGCCCCGGGAGTCTCCCAGCCCTGCTGCAGGACATGCCCAGGCCTGGCAGCACCACCCAGAGCCAGGGTTTTCCCTCCCTCGGAATTCCCTGATCCTGGACATCCTCCTGCTCAGATCTGCATCTTAATTAACAGGATCATTTCCTCCAGCCTCCTGCGGGATCCCAGCCCTCTGGAATTCCTGAGCACGGGCTCAGCTCAGTTCCTCGGGATCAGGGCTCCCTCCCAGCACCCCCAGTTCCCACAGGAGCCTCCAGGGGTGAATCCCCCTCCCCAAATTCCCCCCTGGCTCCATCCGAAGCCCCGGGGCCATCCTGGAGGGAGCCAAACTGGGCTGAGGAGGTGCCAAACTGGGTCAGGGAGAGCCAGGCCCAGGCTGAGAGGTGCCAAACTGGGCCGAGGAGGGGCCAAACCGGGCTGAGGAGGGGCCAAACCGGGCTGAGGAGGTTCCAGTGCAGTGCCAGCCCTGTGCCAGCCCAGGCTGAGGCGGTGGCAGCCCTGTCACACACACACACACAAGTGACACCGGCTTTGTTTGCTTTTTTATCTCAACTCTCCAGAGCCCAGATCCCTGTGCCTGCCCTGGAATGTCCTGGAATGTCCTTTACACAAAAGCCCTGGGAGGCAGAGGGGGCAGGGCCGGTCCCCAGAGGAGAGCTGGGCTGATTCCCTGGATCTGAGCTTGGCCAGTTCCTTGGAACAGAGCCGGGTCAATTCCTTGGAACAGAGCTGGGCTGATTCCTTGGATCTGAGCTGGGCCAGTTCCTTGGAACAGAGCTGGGCTGATTCCCTGGATCTGAGCTTGGCCAGTTCCTTGGAACAGAGCCGGGTCAATTCCTTGGAACAGAGCTGGGCTGATTTTCTGCATCCCAGCTTGGCCAGTCCCTTGGAACACAGCTGGACCATTTCCCTGGATCTGAGCTTGGACAAGCCCTGGGACCAGAGCTGGGCCAATTCCCTGGATCTCAGCTCAACCAGATGAGCCCTGGGATCACAGATAGACCAATGCCCAGAAGCCAAGCCCAGCCAAGCCCTGGGATCAGCGCCGGGCCCATCCCCAGACCCAGCCTAGTCCCAGATCAAGGCCCTGGGATCAGGCCCGGGATCAGCCCCAGACCCAGCCTAGTCCCATATCCAGGCCCTGGGATCAGCCCCAGATCCAGGCCCTGGGATGAGAGCTGGGATCAGTCAGGCTCATCCCCAGATCCAGGCCCTGGGATCAGAGCTGGGATCAGAACCAGGCCCATCTCCAGATCCAGGCCCTGGGATCAGAGCCAGGCCCATCCCCAGATCCAGGCCCTGGGAGCAGCCCCAGACCCAGCCCAGTCCCAGATCCAGGCCCTGGGATCAGAGCCAGGCCCATCCCCAGATCCAGGCCCTGGGATCAGAGTTGGGATCAGAGCTGGGCTCATCCCCAGATCCAGGCCCTGGGAGCAGCCCCAGCCCCAGGCCAGCCCCGGGGTGCAGTTCATGCTGAGAGGTCGCTGTTGTCGAACCTCTCCTGGTCGTAGACCTCGGCCACCACCTTCCTGCCCGCAAACCAGCGCCCGTTGAGCGCCTGGATGGCCTTGTGAGTCTCTGAGGCCATGGAGAACTCCACGAAGATCTTGACGATGATCTCGGCGTCCTCCTCCTCGCCCTGCTTCTCCTGGTAGATGATGACCCTGTTCACAGCCCCGAACTTGCCGCACTCCTCCGTCACCTCTCCCTCCAGGTCGTCGTCGATGTCCTTGGGATCCACCATGTTCCGCAGCACCATCACCGTGGACTGCAGGGAGGGAGCAGGGAATGAGCGCCTGGGGGCACGCAGGGAACACCCCAAACCCCAAACCCCACTGCAGGCACGCCCCAGGGGCTGCTGGCTCAGGCTCTCAGGGATGATTGCTGAGTTTCGTTTGCTGCCTGGCAACCCGGCAAAGGAGGAATGATGAGGAGGACTTCATCTTATTAGAAGGCTAATTAATTACTTGATTATACTACATTTCAACTGAATCTGCCAAGCACTCGCTCTGCACTCATCTTGTGACTGTCCAGACACACACTCTTGGCCCTGATAGGCCAAGGGAACAAAACACCATCACTCTGGGCAAAAAATCCCAATATTGCATTCTACTCTGGCACAACACAAGCACAGCAAATGGCAAGAACTGTTTTTCCTCTCTCTGATGTTCAGGGAATGTGAAACTCAGAAATATTCTTGGGAAGCATTGTGCCTTGCTTTGCTCTGTGAAAAGTGGTAACAAGTTTCCAGGCCGGTGTGGTGCTGGCTGTTAGGGGCTGGCCCCTGGATCAGAATTCCCCTGGATCAGAATTCCTGTGGATCAGGGAATGTTCTGTGCCATTTCCTGGGATACATCCTGGAATCACAAGGAGCCTTGGGCACCTCTCTCATTTTCCCTGTGCTGCTGCCAGCCAGGTGTGCCACTGTCATGTTTTCTGGAAAAATCCCTTCGCCAGGATTTCTCTCCTGGGAAGCCTCAGAGAAAAATCTAAACAATTATAATCTGATTTGCTTCTGCTGTGTTTTGCTGCTTTGGAATGTGGTAGGTGCTTACTTCATTGGTTTCATGTGAATTTTTTTTTACTTAACGGCCAATCATGGTCAAACCATGCTGAGATTCTGGGGACAGTCACGAGATTTCATTAGTGTCTTTCTATTTTTCTGTCTGTATCCTTTCTGTATCATTTAGTACAGTTTGGTTTAGTATTCTTTAGTAATTTAATATCATTAAATAATCAATTAGCCTTCCAAGAACATGGAGTCAGATTCATCATTTTCCTTGCCTTTGACAGGGAAACCTGAAAATACCACACAGGTATTTTTGGCTTTTCCTCAACAATTCCTCAATTCTGTCACAATTCTCTTTGTGTTCCCTTCCTGCCCTCCCAGTAAAGCTGAAGGTTTTGGGTTTTTTTGGGTATTAATTTTTTTTTAACCTTAAATGAGACTATTTAGCTCTGCTCAGCTTTTGCCAAGCCAGGCTGTCCCACGGATTGAGGTGGTTTTGTGGCTGCTGGGACAGGAGCTCCAAGGTGTGCTTAACTTCAGGCACCCCTGGGAAAAGAGGGAGCCCTCAACCCTTGGGGAATGCTGCCAGCATTATCCCTTTTAGCAAATGGCGAAGAAATACTGTAGGTTCCCTGTCAAAGCTCAGGAAATCTGTCAGGAGACTCCAGCAAAGGAACAAACTGGACATGGCCAGGCAAGACCACCAAGTCCCCTCCAACAGCCCCCACAAAAATCCATGAATGTTCTAATGTTCTTTTTCTCATTCTTGTCCTCTTCCTCACTGCAATTCCCACCTCAGGGAGTCACAGAATCAGTCAAGGTGGGCAAAGACCTCCAGGACCATGGAGTCCAACCCAGTGCCCACCTTGTCACCCATTCTGGGGGCTCCTCTGGCTGTGGGTGCCCCTGAGCCCCTGCCCTGCAGAGCCCAGCCTGGCACACAGCTGTGCCCTGCTCTCTCACCTCCTGCTTGCGCAGCAGCTTCTGCATGACCATGTGGCGGGCGCTGCTGCCCGAGATGCTCATGTGCTCCTGCTCGCTCAGCATCTCGGGCCGCTCCGACTCCTGGAACACCTCCTCCTCCTCCTTCTCCTTCTTCACCTCCACCAGCCCCAGCGCCGGGGGGCTGGCCAGGATGGGGTTCACCACCCCCACCTGCGGGATGGTCACCGGGATGGGCGGCCGGGCGGGGGTCACACCTGGGAGAGCACGGGGACAGCATGGTCAGTGACAGCTGGGCAGCTGGGAAACCCAGGCCATGGTCAGTGACACCTGGGCAGTGGTCAGTGACAGCTGGGCAATGGGCAGTGACAGCTGGGCAGTGGTCAGTGACACTTTGGAAACATTCAGTGATATCCAGGCTATGGTCAGTGACACCTGGGCAGTGGTCAGTGACATGTGGACAGTGGTCAGTAACACTTTGGAAACATTGAGTGGTACCCAGGCCATGGTCAGTGACACCTGGGCAGTGGTCAGTGGCACCTGGGCAATGGGCAGTGACAGCTGGGAAACATTCAGTGGTACCCAGGCCATGGTCAGTGACAGCTGGGCAATGGGCAGTGACACCTGGGCAGTGGTCAGTGACAGCTGGGAAACATTCAGTGGTACCCAGGCCATGGTCAGTGACAGCTGGGCAATGGGCAGTGACAGCTGGGCAGTGGTCAGTAACACTTTGGAAACATTGAGTGGTACCCAGGCCATGGTCAGTGACACCTGGGCAGTGGTCAGTGGCACCTGGGCAATGGGCAGTGACAGCTGGGAAACATTCAGTGGTACCCAGGCCATGGTCAGTGACAGCTGGGCAATGGGCAGTGACAGCTGGGCAGTGGTCAGTAACACTTTGGAAACATTGAGTGGTACCCAGGCCATGGTCAGTGACACCTGGGCAGTGGTCAGTGACAGCTGGGCAGTGGTGACACCTGGGCAATGGGCAGTGACAGCTGGACAGTGATCCGTGACAGCTGGGCAGTGGTCAGTGGCAGCTGGGCAGTGGGAAGTGACACTTTGGAAACATTCAGTGGTACCCAGGCCAGGTCAGTGACACCTGTGCCAGTTATCCAGCTTTCCCCCATGCCAGGTGTTCCTGCCGGGAACCCACGGCCGGTCCCATCTGTTGGACACCAAAATCAATCCACAGAACACCCAAGCTCGTGCCCAGGCAGGGCCAGGAGCAGGATTCCGGGCACAGAGTCCCGTCTGTGGGACAGGGACACGGGTGACAAGGGGCAGAGCACACACAGGTGACAGGAGGAGAAGCACACAGGTGACAAGAGCACACACACATGACAGAAGGAAGGGGGCACGTGGGCCAAGAAGAAGGGACACACAGAGGTGACAGGGAAGAGGGGACACACAGAGGTGCCTGCAGGAAGTGACATGGGGGCCAGCAATAGGGGGGACACACACAGGTGACAGAAGAGGACACACACAGGTGCCTGCAGACAGGGGACACAGGTGCCAGGAGGAGGGGACCCACCTGTGATGACACCAGGGGCCTGTGCAGCCATCACGGCCTGGGGCAGAGCCCCCAGGGGCTGGGCCAGGGTCAGGGCAGGGGACACGAGCCCCGGGGTTGCCAGCGTGCCCAGCACTGCAGCTCCTGCCACGGCTTCCTGCAGGACACACAGAAAAGCTGGGGTCACCCCTGTCCCTGCAGAGCAGCCAGCCAGGCTCAGCTGTCCCACTCCTGGCAAATTCCCAATATTCCCATCCCCAGGAGCTCCCAGTGCTGCTTGGGAAGGCAGAGGTGTCACCCAGCCCAGCAGGGAAACAGAAACTCTGAAGCACCTTGGAAGGAAAACCTCCTGGAACTCAAATCCCAAGGAACACCCTGACTCCAGGCGCCCACAACTCCAACAACATCCAGGAGGAACATCCAGCTGAGCAGTGAGCACTTCCATGGAAGTACTGAAATAATGTGCCTAAAACACACTCCAGGATCCCAGTGGTTTTTGGCTGTTGTTGCTTTCCAGGTTTAATTGCTCACACCCTTCTCTCCCTTTTATTCCCAGGGCTCCTGTAACCTCTGGTGAGCCAGAGCAGATCCCAAGGTTTGTCCCTCCATCCCAGATGTCAGTGGATCTGTGACTGCTGTGATATCCCAACTCTCCTCCACATAAATGCCCAAGCTCTGGAATTCAGCCCATCCCATCAGGGCTCCCAACTTTCTATCCCAACTCTCCTCCACATAAATGCCCAAGCTCTGGGATCCAGCCCATCCCATCAGGACTCTGCTCCCAGTGCCCACAAGGCCACTCCTATCAAAGGGGAAAGGGAAAGTGCTGGAACACATCCTCGTGTCTCACCTGAGCTGTCCCTGTCCCTCCCGAGCCGTCCCCATGTTTCACCTGTGCATCACCTGAGCTGTCCCTGTGTCTCACCTGAGCTGTCCCTGTGTCTCCCTTGAGCTGTCCCTGTGTCTCCCTTGAGCTGTCCCTGTGTCTCCCTTGAGCTGTCCCTGTGTCTCGTGAGCTGTCCCTGTCCCTCCCAAGCCGTCCCCATGTTTCACCTGTGTCTCCCTTGAGCTGTCCCTGTCTCCCTTGAGATGTCCCTGTGTCTCATCTGAGCTGTCCCTGTGTCTCACCTGTTCCACCCCCGTGTCTCCCCCTGTTCCACCCCCCATCTCACCGGTTCTACCCCCATGTGTCACCTGTGTCTCCCCCTGTTCCACCCCCATGTCTCATCTGTGTCTCCCCCTGTTCCACCCCCGTGTCTCCCCTGTTCCACCCCCGTGTTTCCCCTGTTCCACCCCACGTCTCACCTGTCCCTCCCCTGTTCCATCCCTGTGTCTCACCTGTGTCTCCCCCTGTTCCATCCCCATCTCTCCCCTGTGTCTCACCTGTCCCTCCCCTGTTCCACCCCCGTGTCTCCCCTGTGCCTCCCCCGTCTCACCTGTGCCTGCCCCGTGTCTCACCTGAGCCGTGATCTTGGCGGTGGCACTCCCCCTGTTCCATCCCCATCTCTCCCCTGTGTCTCACCTGTCCCTCCCCTGTTCCACCCCCGTGTCTCCCCTGTTCCACCCCCGTGTTTCCCCTGTTCCACCCCACGTCTCACCTGTCCCTCCCCTGTTCCATCCCTGTGTCTCACCTGTGTCTCCCCCTGTTCCATCCCCATCTCTCCCCTGTGTCTCACCTGTCCCTCCCCTGTTCCACCCCCGTGTCTCCCCTGTTCCACCCCCGTGTTTCCCCTGTTCCACCCCACGTCTCACCTGTCCCTCCCCTGTTCCATCCCTGTGTCTCACCTGTGTCTCCCCCTGTTCCATCCCCATCTCTCCCCTGTGTCTCACCTGTCCCTCCCCTGTTCCACCCCCGTGTCTCCCCTGTTCCACCCCCGTGTTTCCCCTGTTCCACCCCACGTCTCACCTGTCCCTCCCCTGTTCCATCCCTGTGTCTCACCTGTGTCTCCCCCTGTTCCATCCCCATCTCTCCCCTGTGTCTCACCTGTCCCTCCCCTGTTCCACCCCCGTGTCTCCCCTGTTCCACCCCCGTGTTTCCCCTGTTCCACCCCACGTCTCACCTGTCCCTCCCCTGTTCCATCCCTGTGTCTCACCTGTGTCTCCCCCTGTTCCATCCCCATCTCTCCCCTGTGTCTCACCTGTCCCTCCCCTGTTCCACCCCCGTGTCTCCCCTGTTCCACCCCCGTGTTTCCCCTGTTCCACCCCACGTCTCACCTGTCCCTCCCCTGTTCCATCCCTGTGTCTCACCTGTGTCTCCCCCTGTTCCATCCCCATCTCTCCCCTGTGTCTCACCTGTCCCTCCCCTGTTCCACCCCCGTGTCTCCCCTGTTCCACCCCCGTGTTTCCCCTGTTCCACCCCACGTCTCACCTGTCCCTCCCCTGTTCCATCCCTGTGTCTCACCTGTGTCTCCCCCTGTTCCATCCCCATCTCTCCCCTGTGTCTCACCTGTCCCTCCCCTGTTCCACCCCCGTGTCTCCCCTGTTCCACCCCCGTGTTTCCCCTGTTCCACCCCACGTCTCACCTGTCCCTCCCCTGTTCCATCCCTGTGTCTCACCTGTGTCTCCCCCTGTTCCATCCCCATCTCTCCCCTGTGTCTCACCTGTCCCTCCCCTGTTCCACCCCCGTGTCTCCCCTGTTCCACCCCCGTGTTTCCCCTGTTCCACCCCACGTCTCACCTGTCTCCCCCTGTTCCACCCCCGTGTCTCCCCTGTTCCACCCCATGTCTCACCTGTCCCTCCCCTGTTCCATCCCCACGTCTCACCTGTGTTTCCCCCTGTTCCATCCCCATCTCTCCCCTGTGTCTCACCTGTCCCTCCCCTGTTTCACCCCCGTGTCTCCCCTGTGCCTCCCCCCTGTCTCACCTGTGCCTGCCCCGTGTCTCACCTGAGCCGTGATCTTGGCGGTGGCAGCAGCAGCAGCCACAGCAGCTGCAGGGGGGAGCCCTCCAGGTGTGGCCGGGGTCAGGAGTGGCATCGGGGGCGTCACGGCCTTGCCCACCCGCAGGTACTGACCCCCCAGGTCAAAGAGGTTCATGGAGGACACGGCGTCCTGGGAGGACTGCGCCTTCTCATACTCTGCAGGAGGAGATCATCCACCAATGAGCCTTCTGTTGTTCAATCACGGAACTATGGAATGGTTTGGGTGGGAAGGGACCTCAAACACCTTCCAGTCCTGCTCCCTGCCATGGGCAGGGCCACCTTCCTCTGTCCCAGGTTGCTCCAAGCCTGTTCAACCTGCCTTGGGCACTGCCAGGGCTGGGGCACCCACAGCTCCTCTGGGCGCCCTGTGCCAGCACCTCACTCCCTCACAACCACCATAAATTACATTTCTAAATCCCACCCTGACCCGCTCCAAATCTATTCCTACCCCCTAACAAATCCCCTCACTAGGGTGGGAAGCCCAGCCCCGAGGCCAGCCCCAGGAGCAGAGCACCCTGCCCCTGCCCTGCCCAGCTCCAGCCGGCTGTACCAATGAAGCCGTAGCCTTTGTGCTTCCCTGTCGTGGGGTCCCTGGCCAGGGTGCAGGATTTGATCTTCCCAAAGGCCTCGAACACGCTCTTGATGTCGTCGTCGGACAGGTCCTGGTGCACTGAGGCCACGTAGATGCGGTTGAAGGCCCGGGCCTCCTCTGCCAGCTGGTCAATGATGGGCTGAGCCTGCCCGATGTTGCTGGGCCTCCCCACCTGCAGGGACAGGCATGGAATGGGCTTGGGAAGGGCCTGGAGTACCAGGAGTGTTACAGGTGCCTCCTCCAGCCAGGGCTCACAAGCTTTTGGAGGCTGTATCACATCCAAGATAGCTCAGCTACCTTTGGGGGCATAAAAATCAGCAGGATGGCTTCTGCTGCAGTGTTGGAAACAAAAAGGTTTCATAGAAGGCAAAAAAACAAACAAAAAACTGATCCAGGTGCAAGGGGTTCTTGCTCCTGGTAAAACACCTCACAAAAGCCATTAGTTTCTTTGTTCTCTTCTTTTTTTCTAGTAAATTGTCCAGGTGGGACTTTTTGACTCCTGTCCAATTAGCTATCCTTATGTTTGAGGTGAAGTTTCCAAGGTCCTCTGAGGTGGCTTTTCACCTAATTGAGGAGAGAAACTTCTGGGCTTCTTTCCTTTTTAAGGGGACCAAGGACAGCTTTGTCACTCTGTCAACAGAGGGCACATTCCTAAACAGGAGTACTGAGGGAGCTGGGAAGGGGCTTGGAAAAGAGGCTCTGGAGAACCAGGAGTGCTGAGGGAGCTGGAAGGAGCTCAGCCTGGAGGAAAGGAGGCTCTGGAGAACCAGGAGTGCTGAGGGAGCTGGGAAGGGGCTCAGCCTGGAGAAAAGGAGGCTCTGGAGAACCAGGAGTGCTGAGGGAGCTGGAAGGAGCTCAGCCTGGAGGAAAGGAGGCTCAGGGGGACCTTGTGGCTCTGCACAACTCCTGACAGGAGGGGAGGGCTCAGCTCCCAGGGAACAGGGACAGGACACAGGGAAATAGTCTCCAGCTGTGCCAGGGGAGGTTCAGCTGGACATCAGGAGGAATCTCTTCAAGGAAGGACATTCAGGCACTGGAATGAGCTGCCCCAGGAGGTGCTGGAGTCCTGGGAGACATCAAAGGAATGCCTGGATGTGGCACTCAGTCTAGCTGACAGGGTGGGATGGTGACAGGCTGGACCTGTGGGCTGGGATGGATTTTCCCATGTGAACAGCTCCATTATTCTGTGGTATGGACAGGAGAAAAAAGGCAAAGCTGCTTATTTTGTGCAAAGCACAGCACAGCTCAGAGGGAACAGGTCCAGGAACAGCCTGCACTGACAGGGTCCTGGGCTCTGCTCCCTCCTCCATGACCTGCCAAACTTCCAGGGACTCAGAAGCATTCTGCAAGCAATTCACAGCATTCCCACCTCTTTCCTAAACCCCCTGGGCCGTGGCACTCTGCACACACTCAGGGCGTGTCAGAGACACCATGAAAAATATAAATAATCACCTTTGCTTTGCTTCAAAAGAATTCCATGTGTGGGTGGGAAAACCTGACTGCAGTCTTTGGAGCCAGTCTCAGGTGGGATTTGCAGGCCAGGGGTTTCTCCTCGGAGAGGAAGGACCCAGAGCCACTGTGTGCCCCATGTTGGACATCAAGGTCCACCAGGGAACAGTCTTTAGGCCACAGCACAGCTCAGAGGGAACAGGTCCTGGAACAGCACTGACAAGGAACTGGGCTCTGCTCCCTCCTCCATGACCTGCCAAACTTCCAGGGACTCAGAAGCATTCTGCAAGCAATTCACAGCATTCCCACCTCTTTCCTAAACCCCCTGGGCCGTGGCACTCTGCACACACTCAGGGCGTGTCAGAGACACCATGAAAAATATAAATAATCACCTTTGCTTTGCTTCAAAAGAATTCCATGTGTGGGTGGGAAAACCTGACTGCAGTCTTTGGAGCCAGTCTCAGGTGGGATTTGCAGGCCAGGGGTTTCTCCTCGGAGAGGAGGGACCCAGAGCCACTGTGTGTCCCATGTTGGACATCAAGGTCCATCAGGGAACAGTCTTTAGGCTCCTTCCCCCATCACAGTGCTGTGGGGAGCATTTCCAGGTCCATCAGGGACCATCACAGTGCTGTGGGGAACATTTCCAGGCGTGGAACCGTTACTGCCAGGCAAAGAGAAGCAGGAATTTCCAGAGCAGGCGTGTTACTCACCTTGATGTTCCTGCCCCCCAGCATGACAGAATTCATCTGCTCCAGGGCCAGCTGGGCGGCCTCAGGAACCTCGTACTCCACAAAGGCAAAGCCCTGGGATGGGAGAAGACACCTGTCAGTCATTCCAGCTGTGCCAAGCTTTCCCATGGACCCACAGGTGAAGTTGATTCCCACCTCACTGATTCCTGCTCGTGGCCCTAGAAGGTTCCTTAGAGAAGCATTTTATTATGGCAGAAAGGGCCCTGCAGAGGTTCCCCCAAGGATTTCTGATTCTGGAGCCTCCTGGACTCTGAGGCCCTGCAGCAAAGCCCCACCTAACTAAGGGCTGCTGCCTTGTCAGCACTTCCAGAGCTTCAGGTTGGACACCAGGAGGAATTTCTTCACTGAAAGGGTGGTCAGGCATTGGAAGGGGCTGTCCAAGGAGGTGTGGAGTCCTTGCCCCTGGAGATGCCCAAGGAATGACTGAATGTGGCACTCAGTGCTCTGGGTGCTCTCTTCCAACCTCAACAATTCTGATTCTGTGCACTTCCCCCCACACATCCCTCGCTCCCACCACAGAATCCTGCCCTAAGCAGATCAGGGAGCTGCAAACACTCAGCCCCAGTGCTAAAAGGAGCCTGTTCTTCACAGGGATAGAGGCCCTTTCCTCTCCTGGCTGCATCTGGAAAGCCTTGAAGAGAGGAGGATGTTCCTTGAGGGCTGGGAATCACAGAATCACAGAAAGGTTTGGGTTGTAGGGACCTTAGAGCCCATCCAGCCCCACACCTTCCACTACACCAGGTTGCTCCAAACCCCATCCAGCCTGACCTTGGACATTTTCAGGGATGGGACAGCCAGAGATTCTCTGGGCAACCTGTGCCAGGGCCTCACCACCCTCACGGGGAAGAATTCCTTCCGGAATTCTGCAAAGCTATTTTGTGTTGTGAAAGAAACGTCCTTGCAGAAGACCCCTCATCACTGGGCCATCAGCACCACCAGCTCTCGCTGCCCCTGAGGAATTCCAGCCCTTCCCAGGACAGTTCACCTGATTTTTGCCAGACTGAAGCAATTCCAGAATGGTTTGTGGTGGGACGGGACCCTAAAGCCCACCCAGGACCTTACAGCAGGCAGGCAACCTCCCGCTCCCAGCAGCCCCATCCCACCTTGTGCTTCATGGTGACGGAGTCCCAGGACATGTCGATGCTCTTGATGGGCCCGAAGGGGGCGAAGGCCTGGCGGATGGTGTCCTCGCCCAGCTCGTAGTAGATGGAGCCCACGTAGACCCGGCACATGATGGCGAGCGCGCGCTGCCTCTGGGCCGCCATCTGTAGCGAGACAAGGACTGGCCGGTCAGCGCCGGGCTGGCCGTGGCCACCGGGGCCTCCTCCCCCTGCTGCTTCCCTCCCGGGAGCCAGCCCCGCCGGCAGCTCTGGCACAGCCTGGGTCAGAAGGATTTCCCTGCTCGCTGCACAGGCCGCTGGAGCGGATCCGCCCGGCTCGGCGCCGGATAAAGTCCGGCTCGTCGCTTCGGCCCCTCCGGCCTGATCTCATCTCCAGCCACGCCTGCAGCAGGAGGGAATCCCTTCTCTCTAGGGCGGCTTCCCCCTCCAGGCAGCACAGGGCTCAGCTCTCTGGGCACTGGGAGAACCCCTCCCGCTCCCCCCCAGGAGCAGAGATCCATCGGCACGCCCGCCCCCGCCCGGCCTCCCCGGCAGCGAAGGGGCTGCAGCTGGGAACCTCCCCCCTCCCTCCGGCACCAGAGCCTCCCCCTGCCCCCGGCAGTCCGAGATCCAGTACTGGGCACCACTTCCACAGCTCAACAGCAAAGCCAAAACCACTCCCATGGCCCAGTGGGACTCCTGGGAAGCGTGTGGTGCCAGTACTCATCCCTGCCTGGCGGCACTGGCTGTACTGGGGCAGCCCCAACACAAGGGTGCTGCTCCTGCTATGGTGTCCTAAGTCTGCCTGGAAAGCTGCTTTCAAGACAAATCCAGCCATTCCTCACAGGAGGGACCCCAAAAGCAGAGCACAGTGTGTCCTTCGTGTCTGTCACCCCCAGAGCAGCTCTGGAGCTGCTGAGGGACGTGGCCCTGGAGATGCGGCCACACCTCGGGGCTCTGGAGGAGTCACTGCCTGCATGTGAGGGGATGGCTCTGGGGCAGGTGGGACACACCTGGGGCAGGAAGAGGCTGGTGCAGCAGCAGCAGGTGATGCCTCTGGCCCTGCCCAGCACCACAGCAGGGAGCTCTGAGCACCCCCTTCCCTCCCTAGCACCCCCAGGGCACAGGGGCTGCAACCAGGACCTTCGGGAGATGATTTCTGGGGTGCCCTAAGGAGCAGAGGAGCTCTGTCTGCCAAACCTGGGGACCCCTGGGGCAGAGGGAAAGCACTCAGGGCCTCCTCAAGGCTGATTTTTGGGGTGCCCTAATGAGCACAGGAGCTCTGCCTGGGGATGCTGCAGCCCAAAAGGAGGGAGAGCTCATCTGTGACAGGCACAGCAGCAGGGACACAGCCTGCACCCGAGGGACTCCTGCTCCTGTCTAGGACTGGCCACGGGAAGAAACAACCTGGGAGGGTTTGACTCCTGCCACTCCACACAGGACACTGCAAACAGGGACAGCTCTCACCCCAGACTGTCCCTGAGGAGGCCACATTAGACCCCAACTGCTGCTCCTGAGGTGACCTTAAACCCCAGCTGCTGCTCCTCAGGTGACATCAAGCCCTGGACTCTGCCCCTAAGGTGACATCCAGCCCCAGACTCTGATCCTGTGGTGACATTGAGCCCAAACTACTGCTCCTGAGGTGACACCGAGCCCCAAATGCTGCTCCTGAGGTGACATCAAGCCTCCAACGTTGCTCCTGAGGTGACATTAAACCCCAACTGTTGCTCCTGAGGTGACATTCAGCCCAGACTGCCCCTGAGGTGACATCCAGCCCCAGCTGCTTCCCCTGAGGTGACATCCAGCTCGCCCCCTGCCTGGCTAAGGATTTCCCAGCACGGCTGGGCCACGGCTCTCTTTACTCTGCAGGCTGTGACCAGCAGGACTATGGCACGTGCACATGCAGGACAGAGGCTGGCTGCTCTCCCAGGTGCTCCAGCGCTCTCCCAGCTTTGGTGCAGGAAAGCCCCTCAGGCTGCAGCATATCTGTTCAGGGGCTCAGAGCCACCACCAGTGTCACCCTGGGTGTCCCAGGGAGACGCCTCTCCCGAAGAAACCCCCACCTTGCCCTGCCACAGGACTCTAAAGGAGAGGTGAGGGAGTGAGGAGGATTTTCAGGCAGCAGAATTCCTTGCTGCAAAGGGTGGTCAGGCACTGGAAGAGGCTGCCCAGGGAGGTGTGGTGTCCCCATCCCTGGAGGTGTCCAGGGAACACCTGGACTGGGCTGGTGACAGGGTGGGCATCAGGCACAGCTTGGACTCCATGACCTTTCCCAGCCTTGATGAGCCTGAGATTTTGGGCTTGCAGGAGGCAGAGCTGAGATGGGCTGTGCTGACTGTGGGTCACCAACAGGAGATCTGGGTGGGAGCTGTGCCCTGGGCACCTGAGCTCGGCACAGCTCGGTGTCAGGGCCTCCTGCCTGGACAGCTCACTGCTCTCAGCAGCGCCCAGGCTGGTTTCACTGCTCCCTGTGCCTCTTTCTCCTCCTGTAACATGGAAATCACCTGAAGCCTCAGCCAGGCAGCAGCTCCCACCTGCAGCTGTGAAAGGACTGGGAGGTTATTTTAAGGACAGGCCAAAACCCCACCTTGGGGTGCTCCTGTAATCAAAGCAGGTGATGCACAACCCTCACCACAAGCATCGGTCATGACACAGGGGATGGTGAGGGGACGTGGGAATCTTGCACTGTGACACTGAGGACTGAGCCCATGGGAAGCTCTAACTCAGGCCGTGAAACCCAGAGCTCAGGGAGCTCAGGCTGTGCTGCCTCCACAAAGGAACTGAGGAACACTGGCAACAGGAAAAGCGCTGGACAGGGGCTGTTTGCTCTTTGTGCACTCTGAGCGGGCTCTGGAATGAAGCACCTGCCAGGAATGGGATATCCTGACTGCTCTAAACTGCTCCTGGGCCATGTCCACCTGTGACCCCTGAGGGAGGAATGGCTGAGGAAAAGGGGTCACAGCCCGGTGCCCTGGGGGTCCACAAGCCAATAAAACTTTCCTGTGCCACCAACTCAGCTGTGCCCAGCTGGGGAGAACGAGCCAGAAACAATTTAGGCCAAATTGCGCCTGACTGCTCTAAACTGCACCAGGCTCCTGCTCCTGGGCCGTGCCCACCTGTGACCCCTGAGGGAGGAATGGCTGAGGAAAAGGGGTCACAGCCCGGTGCCCTGGGGGTCCACAAGCCAATAAAACTTTCCTGTGCCACCAACTCAGCTGTGCCCAGCTGGGGAGAACGAGCCAGAAACAATTTAGGCCAAATTGCTGGAGTTCCACTGTCAGGCAGCAGCTCCAGGGATGGGGGGAGTTCCTGGGCATGAGGACACCATCTCTGCCAAGTCCACACCAAGACGGCTGCTCTGTTCCACTCCAAACTTACCCCTGCCCCAGAACACTCATTCTGGCTCCCCACTGACACACCACCCACTGCCAAAGGAGGGAGACTGGGCACTTCACCTCAGTGCCCTTTTTCTTGGAGTTCAAACCTCCGCCCGTGTTTGACACCAGGCACAAATCTCATATTCCAGCAAGACGGAGAGGTATTTACAAACGTGCAAAAGAATTTACAGGTGAACCTTTGGGTGCAGAGAGGAGTCACAGGACACCTCGTCCAGCACGTCTTGGAAAAAGGAGGGGATGGCTCGTGCCAAGTCATTCGGCTCTTTGTGGCCTCTGATCAGAAGGGGCACAAAGGCTCACGCAAGTTCTCTGATCAGTCCTGCAGCTCCGTCCCTTCCATCCTGCTTTTGCTGCACCCCCAACGTGCCATACTGCCCTGGTCTGGAGCGTGCACAGTAAAGAGAGTCTGAGCCTGGGCTGCACCATGTTCTGCCAAGCTCCGGCACCCCAGCCCTCCCCAGCACCGGCCGGCTCTGGGTGCTGGGAGGTCGTTCCACAAGAAGTCGCCCCTTGGTGAGTTACCTTGGCCGTTAGTTTTAGGTCGGGACCTCAGAACTGTAGCATCCCTAGAAATGCAGCTCCCACAATTTCACGGGTGTGTTCAGAACTGGTGGAAATCTAAAGCTGTCTTTGCCCCCGAGTGGCAGTGTCCCCGCAGACTGCACAGCCTGGGGTCTTCTCGGGGCAGTGACACCTCGCTCTGCTCCTGGGCGTGTCCAGTACAGGTGGGGATGTGGGAGGGCTGCGCTGGGCGCGGACAAGAGCATTGGCACCACTACGAACGTCCCCACGCTAGGCCCTGACTAAGACAAGTGCCCCAGAAGAAGTGAATATGTCTATTGACCGATTGTAAAGGTGAGAGAGGATCTCCAAAGCCCATTGTCACTGCTGCCATCTGAAAGACAGTAAAGACAGAGTTCAGTCTGTTGGAGCTGAGCATACTACGGCTGTTTGTACAAACTCAAGCAGAGCGGCGGCGCAGGGGCACCTGCGAGAGGCCTCTCCTTCCTCGGCCCTCACTGCCTGGTCCCCAGGAGTGTCCGGCGCCAGGACCCTGCCGAGTCCGGTCCCACCAGGCCAGGGTGGGGTTGTGCTGCTGCCGCTGCCTCGGGAAGCAGGGTGGGATCCCAGGGGGGACTCAAGGCAAGAGTAACCTCTGCGACCACTGTCGGTGATTCACCCCCAGCATTTAAAAGGAGCCCCTCCACTAGAGCAGACCCTCAGAACCAGGCACAGCCCCAAACGGCCTCAGCTGCCGGGCAGGGGGAGCACATCCAGGGGCATTCCTCAGGCAAAGCCCTCGTTTTGGGCTTCCTGACTTTGAGAAAAAGGCACTGAGACATGTTCCAGAAACCTCTGAAGGAGGGGAGGTCAAACCCCAGTTAAGGGCTCTCCCCAGTACGGGCATTCCAGTACAAGCAGGAACGGCCAACAGAACTTCTCCAAAATTGAGAGCACCTGGGTGCAGGGGAGGGAAACGGGGCAGCACTGGGACATGGGGACACAGGGACCACCCCTCAGGCAGAGGAGATGGTGACAGGACACGTTCCCAGGATCCCTTCTGCCTTCACCACCTCAAACATGGCTCAGCAGCAAAGCCCACGGCAAAGTCTTTGGCTTCTTGTTTGTCAAGAAGGGACGTCCAACAGGACTGGAACTGTTAACCATTTCCTCTCGGAACAAGAGAGATCTGCGGGCAATTTGTGAGGTTAGTCAGGGTGCCTGGGTGAGCTGCAGGCTCAGGGCTGTGCTCTGGCTCCGAGGGCCCTGAGAACTCCACCGTGTCGGGGGGAGCACGAGGCAGAGGGAGCGGCTCGCAGGGGGCTCTCACCTGGAGGTTGGTGAGCTGCTGCTGCTGGTGGGCGATGGTTTGTTTCACCAGCACGCTCTTGATGCTCTGCTCCATCGCGTACTTCTTGGCCTGGAAGGAAAACAGGGGCTGTAGGGGCAGCAGAGCACGGCGGGGCAGGGAACGACGCCTCCACAGCTCCCAGAACATTCCAGATCCACGCCTAAGCACCAGGTCACTGCCCCCAGCTCCCCAGCACCTCGAGGCCCCGGGACACAGAGGATGTGGTGAGGGGCAGCGCAGGGCAGCAGCATGCACCGGGAGCTCGGCGTTCCCCTCTTCCAGCCCACCTCAGCCCCTTACCTGCAGGGCCGGGGCAGGGCACGGCCTCCTCCAGTCCTGTCCTCTCAGAGAGCGTCTGCACAGACAGGTGCTACGGGAGGGAAGGGGCTCCACCTCCCTCCTCCCATGGGCACCCAGGCTGGGCTCTGCCCGCTCAGCACACCTGGCCTGCTCTGGATCTGCTCCCTAAACGTCCCAGCTCTATCTTGGCTCTGCTCTCAAAACACACCAGCTCTTCTCTCTGCTCCCCAAACGCCCCAGCTCACCTCTGGCTCTGCTCTCTAAATGCCCCAGCTCTTCTCTCTGCTCCCCAAACGCCCCAGCTCTTTTCCCTCATCCCCAAATGCCCAGCTCACCTCTGGCTCTGCTCCTTAAATGCCCCAGCTCTTCTCTCTGCTCCCCAAATGCCCCAGCTCTTTTCTCTGCTCCCCAAATACCCCAGCTCACCTCTGGCTCTGCTCCTTAAATGCCCCAGCTCTTCTCTCTGCTCCCCAAATGCCCCAGCTCACCTCTGGCCCTGCCTGCCCACAAGAGGCTCCCTTGGGGTTTCTCTCAGTCCTCCCTAAATCTGGCAAAGCAGAGACTCTGGGGTGCCAGCACGGAGGCTCAGTGCCAAGGCAAACCTCATCCCCACGCCTGTGCCAGTCCCCAGGACACACTCAGCACCCCCTTGCATCTGCTCCCAAAACACACCAGCTCTTCTCTCTGCTCCCCAAATGCCCCAGCTCACCTCTGGTTCTACACCAAAATACACCAGCTCTTCTCTCTGCTCCCCAAATGCCCCAGCTCACCTCTGGCCCTGCCTGCCCACACAAGGCTCCCTTGGGGTTTCTCTCAGTCCTCCCCAAATGTGGCAAAGCAGAGACTCTGGGGTGCCAGCACGGAGGCTCAGTGCCAAGGCAAACACGTGTGCCAGTCCCCAGGACACACTCAGCCCCCCCTGGCACCTGGGCTCCGTGGCTGTGTTTGGGAGCTGCCAGGGAATGGGAGGATCTAACCCAGGGATGTGAGGGCTGTGCTTTGGAAACCTGGAAAGGGACAAGGGGGCTTGCATGTGGCTCCAGAGGGAATGAGGCTGGGAGCCACCACCCCACAGAGAGGACAGCTGGGACAGCCACACGGAGCCTCCCGAGCACAGAGCTCTGTGTCCCTGCCATCCCGAGGATATTCTGGGATGTGTCCCAGTCTGGGTGGGGACAGTGACAGGCCAGCTGCAGCAGATCCCAATTTCAGCCTCCCTGGAGCTCCTCAGTGACTTTGTGGCACCCACACCCCAGCTCAGAATTCCCATCTGAATCAGGATGCCATTTTTCTGAACTGATTGACTTTTTAAATCAAACCCACTCTCACCCACACCAACAGCAATTCCCCACCAAGCTCCCAAAAGTGCCCATGAACTCTAAACCAAACCAAGTAATTCCTGGGCCCAGATGTGACTGTGGGACCCTCCAGCATGGCCACGACCCCAGAGATCTGGTGGTGAGTTCCCTTTGGCCCCACCAGTGACAGAGGCTCATTGAACCACACCACCACCCCGCAAAGAGCAAATTCCCACCAGCTGTACTCACTTTCTGGAGAGCTTCCTGCTGCTCTGGGGTGAGAGGGGGCAGCCCCAGCTTTGCTGCCGTGCTTTGCCCGTTCTCCATCTTAATGGACTCCGTACCCTAAGGAAAGAGAAGATGCTCAGGGAAAGCTGTTCCCACAGGAGTGAGCTGCCTTCCTGCCCAGAAAATCAAAGCACTTCACGTCGGAACATGAGAGCTGGCTAAAAACCCTTCCCAAAGCCAGCTGTATGTCAGGAAAAACAGGTCATATTCCACCATTCCCTGTGGGAAGAGCCATCCCAGCAACTGTACAAGCCAAGAGATTGTTGGACACTCACAGAACTCTCTAGACACGTTTTCTGTGAACAGAGAATCAGACAATCCGCAGTCCTGGCTCACATCATCTCCATCCCCTCAACAGATCACTGTCCAATGCCCCCCATCAATGTTCTCCTCCCTGCTCCCTCCCAGCACTGCTGACCCAGCTTTCCCAAGCTCTCATTTTAAAACCTTCTCTGAAACTTTCCCAAATCACAGAATCATGGAATGTTTTGGAGGGATCCCTAAGGCTCACACAGTCCCACCCCCTGCCATGGGCAGGGACACCTTCCACTACCCCAGGCTGCTCCAAGCCCTGTCCAACCTGGCCTGGAACACTTCCAGGGAACACCACAGCTCCTCTGGCACTCACTGCCAGGGCCTCTCCTCACAGGGAAGGATTTCTCCCCAGTATCCATGTGACCCTGTCCTCTGGCAGTGGGAAGCCATTCCCCTCCGTGCTGTCAGTCCAAGCCCTGGTCTAAAGTCCCTCTCCAGCTCTGTGGAACTATGGTTCCAGCACAGCAATCCCACTGCTGGAAATGCGGATCCCACTGCTGGAACAATTACTCCAGCATGCTGATCCCACTGCTGGGATTGGGATTCCAGCATGGTGATCCCATTGCTGGGACCAGGATTCCAGCATGGTGATCCCACTGCTGGACCATGGATCCCACTGCTGGGACAATGGATCCCACTGCTGGGACAATGGATCCCACTGCTGGGACCAGGGATCCCACTGCTGGGACAATGGATCCCACTGCTGGGACAATGGATCCCACTGCTGGGACCAGGGATCCCACTGCTGGGACCAGGGATCCCACTGCTGGGACCATGGATCCCACTGCTGGAAACATGGATCCCACTGCTGGAAACATGGATCCCACTGCTGGGACCATGACTGACTCCAGCACAGCAATCCCACTGCTGGGACTGGGATTCCAGCACAGCAATCCTACTGCTGGGACCATGGATCCCCCTGCTGGGACCATGGATCCCACTGCTGGGACAATTACTGGCTCCAGCATGCTGATCCCACTGCTGGATCATGACTCCAGCATGCTGATCCCACTGCTGGATCATGACTCCAGCATGCTGATCCCACTGCTGGAACCATGACTCCTGCATGCTGATCCCACTGCTGGATCATGACTCCAGCACAGCGATCCCACTGCTGGATCATGACTCCTGCATGCTGATCCCACTGCTGGAACATGACTCCAGGATGCTGATCCCACTGCTGGACCATGACTCCTGCATGCTGGTCCCACTGCTGGGACCACAACTGACTCCAGCAATTCAGCAGCCCGGGGCTGGCACTGCTGGGACCACGATTCCAGCCTGATCCAGTGCTGGGACCCCCAGCTCATCCCCCACAGGAGGACCTGGCCCTGCCTTTGGTGCTCGTGTGGGTTCTGGCAGCACCATCCATCAAAACAGAGCTGGTTCCTTCTCTCAACTCCACATTTCCCACCAACCACCCCACAACCAGCAGGGACAAACCCCAGCCTGTGGTCCTGGACAGTCTCCTGAGGGAAATCTTTGTTCTGAGTAAAAGTAGCATGGAAAAACCTCTGTTCAGAGCAGGAGCCAAGACCAAAAGCAAAGCCTCCCCAGGACTGTCACAGAATCATGGAATGGTTTGGGTTGGAGGGACTCTAAGGTTTATCCCATTCCACCCCCTGCCATGGCAGGGACTGCAGTTATGATATTTTATGAAAAATCCTCTGCTAGGATTTTTCCTGTCCAGAGGAGCTGAGAGCCTCAGGAGAGAAATGGAAACAATAACTGTGTGCTGCTGTGGAATGCAACAAGAGCATCTTTCATTAGTCCATGTGGATTGTTTTTAATTGATAACCAATCACAGCCACCTGTGCCGAGGCTGTGAGGGGTCACGAGATTTTGTTATGCATTCTATTCTATTCTATTCTATTCTATTCTATTCTATTCTATTCTATTCTATTCCTTTCTATTCCTTTCTATTCTATTCTATGTCTTTGTAGCCTTCTGATCCTTCCTCTCTCTCTGTTCTTTTTGTATAGTTTTAATGTAATATCTTAATATATAACATAATAAATCAGCCTTCTGAAGAAAATAGAGTCAAACCTCGTGTCCTCACACATGGGAGGATCACCTTTACAGTGACCACGTCCCCAAACGCCATCCCCCCCACAAACACAAGCCAGAAATGCTCATCTGTTTCTAACAGAAGGCTCCCTCATCTCCAAGATTCATTTTGACTGTGGGATATCCAATAAATTAATTTAAAAAATCCTTCTTGTCCTTTCCCACCTGGCTGAAGCCCTCTTTGTCACCAGCTGTCCCTGTCCCCTCCCGTGTCTCTGCCACTGGACACCCAGAGCTCTCCCCAGCCAACTTCCAAGTCCACAAACCCTTCTCCCACTGCTGCTCCCATCTCCCTCAGCTTTGAAAACTCAATTATTGCAATTTAGGAGCTCTGAGATGTGGGAGGAAAACAGAGTGAAGGGCTGCCAAGTGTAACTATTCAAAATAAAAAAGCCAGGAGCCCAACCTGTTGTGATTGTTCCAAACCCAGCCCATCGCATGGCTGAACTTAACATAATTTACATGTCTGGGCTCATTAACAGGCACAGCTTCCCAAAACTGCTCTGGAACAGAGAGCTGCTCCAGCACAGAGAGCAAAGCTGAGACTGGAAGCACCCAGGCAGCGCTGGCTCCAGCTCTCTGCCCCCACACATCGCCCTGGGAAGAACCCACAGACCCAGGGTGATCTCTGCTGGCCACGGGCACGGCTCCAGCAGGAATTCCTGACCATGTACCCCTCACCATGGATTGTTCCCTAGGGAACATCACCACATTGCCACATCCCTCAACAGCCAGAAGTGAGGAAAGTGGGAGACGAACTCGAGAAAAGGCAGTAGAGGAAGCAGAACAGGAGCTCCTTTGGGAAGAAATAAATGGGAAGTGGATTCCTGCTGCTGTTCTGGCATCTGAGCACGGCTGGGCCCTTTCAGGGGGTTTGAACTCCAGGAGTTCAGAAACATTCCTGGAAATTTGTTACAGGGCTGAGAACTTCTCTGAGTACAAGCACACAGAAAGGACAGAATCCCGTTTATTTGGGAACCACGAGCAGCAAATCACAGGGAGATTCAAGGAGCCACAAGTGCAGAAAGGAAGGATGAAGCACAGGGCCAGGGCACTGGCTCCATCCCTGCTCCACCTGCCTGCCAGCGTGAACAGGAGTTCAGGGAGCCCCTTCACACTGCCCCCAGCACAGGCTGGAACACAGCCTGGGCAGCACAGAATGCCACGATCACGGGGCTGGAAAAGATTCCAGGATCAGGGAGCCCAGCCTGGGCCTGATCCCCACCTCTCACCACTGCAGGTCTGAGCACAGGGATGAGCACAGGGAGTGACTCCTGGGATCACACAATTCCTACTGGGATCAGCAGCAGGCTCTGGAACCAGAGCCATTCCTCAGAGAAATCCTCTATTTTCCATGACAACAACAGTAAACAAACCCCATGTCAAAACCGCATATTTTATGACTGGCTTTTCACAAATATTAAGATGAATGTTATATGTGTTATGCTAGAAAGTTATGCTGCATTCATTTTCTCAAGTAGCGTGGTAAATATAGTTTTAGGTTATAACATAATGCTAAAATAGAAACCATGTACGTGAAACAAACCCCATGTCAAAAATGCATATTTTATGACTGGCTTTTCACAAACATTAAGATGAACGTTATATGTGTTATGCTAGAAAGTTATGCTGCATTCATTTTCTCAAGTAGCGTGGTAAATATAGTTTTAGGTTATAACATAATGCTAAAATAGAAACCATGTACGTGGGATGTTTTTTTGAAGAAAGGAATGAGGTACTCCCACTGAGACAGCAGCCACAGCACACCTGAATCCTTCAGAGCAAAAGCATTTATTGCCCCATTGTCAGAACAAACTAACTTCTTCCCTGAAGATCCATCAGGATTCAGAGGAAGAAGGTGGCACTGACCAGACACAATCCTGTGTTTGAATGGAATTCATGCATCATGGATGAGATGTATGAATATGCAACAGCTGTTGCTTTTAAGGGTTAATCCTCTGTTAATGTTAATTTTTTTGGGCTTATTTTGCCCAGAAAAGGTACCCAGACTGTCCATAACTCTTTGTTTTTATTGTCTGGTATTGTCCTAAATCCTAATTGTCCAAACTGTTACTAATTATATTGCTGTCTTTACAACCATTTTTTTACTATTAAGTTTAAAAAAAAATTAAAACCAAGTGACTGGTGTTTTTCACAAAAACCAACAGCCCCCCCACCCCGGAATTCTGGAATTCCTGCTCTCCCACGCCTGCAGCCACCCAGCACAGGTCTGAAACCTCCCAGAGCCCGCAAAGAACCCCGGAAAACAAAGTCCAGGGGGATTCGGGAACGGGAGCCCAAAGAGAAGAGGTTAAACAGGAGAATTTGGGAAACCCAGCCCAGCACAGAGCATTTAAACAGGAGAATTTGGGAAAAAGGAGCACAAAAAGAAGCGTTTAAGGCCCTGCATTTAGGAAACCTGACCCACCAATGAGCATTTAAACAGGAGAATTTAGGAATGGGAGCCCAAAAAGCAGCATTTAAACAGGAGAATATGGGAAACCCAGCCCAGCACAGAGCATTTAAACAGGAGAATTTGGGAAGCTGCATTCATTTTCTCAAGTAGCGTGGTAAATATAGTTTTAGGTTATAACATAATGCTAAAATAGAAACCATGTACGTGGGATGTTTTTTTAAAGAAAGGAATGAGGTACTCCCACTGAGACAGCAGCCACAGCACACCTGAATCCTTCAGAGCAAAAGCATTTATTGCCCCATTGTCAGAACAAACTAACTTCTTCCCTGAAGATCCATCAGGATTCAGAGGAAGAAGGTGGCACTGACCAGACACAATCCTGTGTTTGAATTCATGCATCATGGATGAGATGTATGAATATGCAACAGCTGTTGCTTTTAAGGGTTAATCCTCTGTTAATGTTAATTTTTTGGGCTTATTTTGCCCAGAAAAGGTACCCAGACTGTCCATAACTCTTTGTTTTTATTGTCTGGTATTGTCCTAAATCCTAATTGTCCAAACTGTTACTAATTATATTGCTGTCTTTACAACCATTTTTTTACTATTAAATTTTAAAAAAAATTAAAACCAAGTGACTGGTGTTTTTCACAAAAACCAACAGCCCCCCCACCCCGGAATTCTGGAATTCCTGCTCTCCCACACCTGCAGCCACCCAGCACAGGGCTGAAACATCCCAGAGCCCGCAAAGAACCCCGGAAAACAAAGTCCAGGGGGATTCGGGAACGGGAGCCCAAAGAGAAGAGGTTAAACAGGAGAATTTGGGAAACCCAGCCCAGCACAGAGCATTTAAACAGGAGAATTTGGGAATAAGGAGCACAAAAAGAAGCGTTTAAGGCCCTGCATTTAGGAAACCTGACCCACCAATGAGCATTTAAACAGGAGAATTTAGGAATGGGAGCCCAAAAAGCAGCATTTAAACAGGAGAATATGGGAAACCCAGCCCAGCACAGAGCATTTAAACAGGAGAATTTGGGAAAGGGAGCCCAAAGAGAAGCGTTTAAAGCCCTGGGTTCGGTAACAGAACACAAAAAGAAGCGTTTAAGGCCCTGGATTTTGGAGCAGGAACACAAAAATAAGCGTTTATAGCCATGGATTCGGGACCAGGACTCAAAAATAAGCGTTTAAAGCCCTGGGTTCGGGACCAGCAGCCCAGCACCGGCGGCCCGGCCGTGCCCGCTCCCCGCAGAGCCCGGACAGCCACGGCGGGCCGGCAGCCCGGGAGGCCGCGGGGCAGCACCGACACCTTCCCCTCACGGAGACAGGCCGCGAGCGGAGCCCGCAGGCCGGAGAGACCCGGCGGGAAGCGGCGCCGTGCCCTCAGAGCCGCCACCCCTCCCCGAGGGCCCAGCCCGGGCGGTATCCCGCGGCCCTGGAGCCAGCCCAGCCCGGCCTAGCCCGGCCCCGCCGCCCCTCGCCCCCTCACCAGCGCCATCGTCGTTGTCGCCGCCATCTTGTCCTCCCCGTCCGCAGCACGCGGCTCTCGCGAGAGCTCCGCGCGCGGGAAACGGCGGGCGGGCCCGCGCGGGAGAGGAAGTCTCGCGAGAGCGCGGGAGGGCGTCACGTGACGCCGGCGGGCGGCAAGATGGCGCCGCCCAGGCGCCGCTGGTGCCGGAGAGGTGAGAGGTGAAACTTGGTGTGAATCCGGGGGAAAAAAAGGGGCTCCGGTGCGGCTGCTGCGGCCCTCAGCGCCGCTGGGGGTGGGGCTGGGGCTGGGCCGGCAGGCCTCGGTGCCCTGGTGTGAAAAATGCGTGTTTTATGACTGGCTTTTCGCAAATATTGAAATGAATATTGTGTGTGTTGTGTTAGAAAGTCGTGCTGGATTAACGTTTCAGCAGTATGGTGGATGTGGTTTCGTAGTTAAAAGGTAAATTTGTAGTTAAAGTAGGAGCTGTGTACGTGGGATGTTTTCTCTCTACAAAGGTAAATTTTGTCGGTAAAGTAGGAGCTGTGTACGTGGGATGTTTTCTCTCTACAAAGGTAAATTTTGTCGGTAAAGTAGGAGCTGTGTACGTGGGATGTTTTCTCTCTACAAAGGTAAATTTTGTCGGTAAAGTAGGAGCTGTGTACGTGGGATGTTTTCTCTCTACAAAGGTAAATTTTGTCGGTAAAGTAGGAGCTGTGTACGTGGGATGTTTTCTCTCTACAAAGGTAAATTTTGTCGGTAAAGTAGGAGCTGTGTACGTGGGATGTTTTCTTTCTACAAAGGTAAATTTGTAGTTCAAGTAGGAGCTGTGTATGTGGGATGTTTTCTTTCTAAAAATGAACGAGGTGCTCGGCTGCAGGACACATAAATCTCCCAGAGAAAGAGAATTTATTGCTCTTTTATCAGGAGAAACAAACTTTTCCCCGGCTGGTTCAGTCACAAAGACACCATCAGGATTCAGAGAAGTTGACTGTTCCCAAAGTCCTGTGTTTGAATGTAATTTATGCATAATATATGAGATGTATGAATATGCATCAGGCTGTTGTTTTCAAGGGTTAATCCTCTGTTAATGTGGGTCCTTTTTCGGGCTTATTTTGCCCAGAAAGAGGCACCCAGCGTCCCAGGGAGGTCACAGAGCCCCCAGGTTTTTCCTAAAGGATCTGGGGCCACTGAGGTTCACCGAGGGCAGGGGATTCCAGGGGCAGAGCAGGGGTTAGACCCTGTTAAATCCATGGATTTAGGGCAGGGGTGTGCTGGAATGTCTGGGGCCCAGGGAGGGGCTGCTCTGGAGGGACTGGGAATGGGCAGCTCTGAGGTGACCCTGAATCCAATCCCTTGGGAGTCAGGGATCACAGGCAGGCTGGGACTGAGCCCTCAGTGGGATTGGGAATGGGCAGCTCTGAGGTTTCCCTGAATCCAATCCCTTGGGAGTCAGGGATCACAGGCAGGCTGGCACAGAGCCCTCAGTGGGACTGGGAATGGGCAGAACCCCTCCCTTGGGAGTCAGGGATCATGGGCAGGCTGGCACTGAGCCCTCAGTGGGATTGGGAATGGGATGAACCCCTCCCTTGGGAGTCAGGGATCACGGGCAGGCTGGCACTGAGCCCTCAGTGGGATTGGGAATGGGCAACTCTGAGGTGACCCTGAATCCAATCCCTTTGGCTTCCTGGGAGTCGGGAATCGCGAGCAGGATGAAGCAGAACCTTCAGTGGGATTGGGAATGGGCAGAACCCCTCCCTTGGCTCCCCAGGAGACAGGGATCACGGGCAGGCTGGCACAGAGCACGTGGGAATGGGACTGGGCAGCTCTGAGGTGTCCCTGCATCCCTCCCTTGGCTTCCCAGGAGTCAGGAATCACGGGCAGGCTGGCACAGAGCACGTGGGAATGGGACTGGGCAGCTCTGAGGTGTCCCTGCATCCCTCCCTTGGCTTCCCAGGAGTCAGGAATCACGAGCAGGATGGAGCAGAGCCCTCAGTGGGATTGGGCTTTATTGATTTGTCAGGTGGAACATTGGCAGGGCTGGGCATGGAGCAGGGCTGGGAATGGAGCAGGGCTGGGAATGGAGCCTGAGCTGGGAAGGGGAATGCAGCACTGCGGGAGCAGGGCTGGGGATGCAGCCTGAGCCAGGAATGCAGCACTGCTGGGGATGCAGCACTGCTGGGAATGCAGCCTGAGCCGGGAATGCAGCAGGGCTGGAGATGCAGCAGTGCTGGGAGTGCAGCACAGCTGGGAATGCAGCAGGGCTGGGGATGCAGCCTGAGCCAGGAATGCAGCAGTGCTGGGGATGCAGCACTGCTGGGAGTGCAGCCTGAGCCAGGAATGCAGCAGTGCTGGGGATGCAGCACTGCTGGGGGTGCAGCACAGCTGGGAATGCAACACTGCTGGGGGTGCAGCGCTGCTGGGGGTGCAGCACTGCTGGGAATGCAGCACTGCTGGGGGTGTAGCACTGCTGGGAATGCAGCCTGAGCCAGGAATGCAGCACTACTGGGGGTGCAGCACTGCTGCAGGTGCAGCCTGAGCTGGCTGAGCGTGGATGGAATCCCGGTGGGATTCAGCTGGAGCAGGAGCAGCGCTGGGCAGGCGGTGGCACACGGAGCTCCTGCAGGGAGTGGAACACCAGCACAGAGCAGTGCAGGGTGCCAGGGGCAGATTTCCGTGGCACGGCAGGAGCAGCACCAGCAGGGTGCCAGGGGCAGCTTTCCCTGGCACAGCAGGAGCAACACCAGCAGGGTGCCAGGGGCAGCTTTCCCTGGCACAGGGGGAGCAGCACTGGCACAGAACACCAGCACGGAGCAGGAGGCCAGGGACAGCTTTCCCTGGCACGGGGGGAGCAGCACCAGCACAGAACACCAGCAGGGTGCCAGAGGCAGCTTTTCCTGGCACAGGGCACTGGCACGGAGCACCAGCACGGTGCAGATCACCAGGACAGCACCAGAGCTGGATTTCCCCAGCACAGAGCAGAGCAGGCTGCCAGGGGCAGATTTCCCCAGCACAGAGGGAACAGCAGGAGCAGCACCAGCTCAGCATAGAGCAGGATTTCAGAGCCAGCTTCTCCTGGCACAGAGAGAGCAGCAGGGGCAGCACTGGCTCAGCACAGAGCAGGATTTCAGAGCCAGTTTTCCCTGGCACAGCAGCACCAGCACAGCACAGAGCAGGGTGCCAGAGGCAGTTTTCCCTGACACAGCAGGAGCAGCAGCAGCAGCACTGACACAGAACACCAGCACTGGCACAGAGCAGGATGCCAGAGGGGTTTTCCCTGGCACAGCAGGAGCAGCACTGGCACAGCGCAGGATGCCAGAGGGGTTTTCCCTGGCACAGCAGGAGCAGCACTGGCACAGAGCAGGGTGCCAGAGGGGTTTTCCCTGGCACAGCAGGAGCAGCACTGGCACACAGCAGGATGCCAGAGGGGTTTTCCCTGGCACAGCAGGAGTGGCACCAGCACCAGCGTGGTGCAGATCACCAGGACAGCACCAGAGCTGATTCCCCCAGCACAGAGGGAGCAGCAGCAGCAGCACCAGCACAGAGCAGGGTGCCAGGGGCAGATTTCCCTGGCACAGCAGGAGCAGCACAGAGCACTGGCACAGCACAGGATACCAGAGCTGGATTCCTCTGGTGGAGCAGGAGCAGCACTGGCACAGAGCAGGATTGCAGAGCCAGTTTCCTATGGCACAGCAGGAGCAGCACCAGCACAGAGCAGGATTGCAGAGCCAGTTTCCTATGGCACAGCAGGAGCAGCACCAGCACAGAGCAGGATTGCAGAGCCAGTTTCCTATGGCACAGCAGGAGCAGCACTGGCACAGAGCAGGATTGCAGAGCCAGTTTCCTATGGCACAGCAGGAGCAGCACAGAGCAGGATTTCAAAGCCAGTCTTCCCTGCAGGAGCAGCAGAGAGCAGCACAGAGCAGGATTTCGGAGCTAGCTCTCCCTGGAGCAGCAGGATTTCAGAGCTAGCTTTCCTTGGAGCAGCAGAGAGCAGCACAGAGCAGGATTTCAGAGCCAGCTCTCCCTGGAGCACCAGGAGCAGGATTTCAGAGCCAGCTCTCCCTGGAGCAGCAGCACAAGCACAGAGCAGGATTTCAGAGCCAGCTCTCCCTGGAGCACCAGGAGCAGGATTTCAGAGCCAGCTCTCCCTGGAGCAGCAGGATTTCAGAGCCAGCTCTCCCTGCAGCAGGAGCAGCCCCACACGGCTCTGGGACAGAGACAATTCCTGTTGGCACTTTTCTCCCCGTGTGTCCCTGGCCAAGGGCAGCCCTGGGGTGGTGACGGTGGCAATTCCCCATCTCCAGGCCAGGGACTGGCATTCCAGCCAGCGTGGCAGGGACGGGAGCAACAGGCACCAGGGCTCTCTCCTGAAGGCGCCGAGAGGTTTTGGAAGGCTGCAGGGGGAACTGGGGCATGACCAGGATTCTGTGGAGCATCAGTGAGATTCCTGCCAATGCACAAGTGTGGATCCAGGTGGTGGGTGAGGAATTCCTTCTCCAGCTCACAGTCCCAGCTCATGGCGAGGGTTCTGAGCACAGGAAACCTTAAACCTGGAGAAGCTGGGGATGGAGAGCGGGATGTGGCCGGTGGGAAGCTCCAGGGGCTCTCCAAGCCTGCTCCTCCCCTCCCCTCAGCAAGGATGGCACAGAGGGAGAAAACGGCGGTGGGACCGGCAGCGAGGGGGGCTGACCATTCCCAGAGGGAATTGGACCCGGCCGGGGGCTCTGCAGCAGCTCCCAAACCCCCCTGGGAAGGGGGTGCTGCCCACTCCCCACACCTCCCCTCGGGAGCGGGCCCCAGAGCGTGTCCAGCGCCCCGGAATTCCCGGGCTTTGCCGAGTCCTCTGCCCGCCCAGAACACGAGTCGGGACAATTCCGTGGGCCCGAGGCCCGGCCAGGCGAGTCCTGCTGGGCTGGGTGGGTCGGGAGCCCCCGGGGATGGCGGTGCCTCCATGGCCTGGGCTCACAGGGCTTGTGAGCGGTGCTTGTGGAAGGCGCTCTCCAGGAAGGCGGCCAGCTTCTCGCAGTCGTCCTGCAAGCAGAAAGGCCAGCAGGTGCCTGGGTGGGCTCTCCCCGACACCCCCGGCCCTGGGTGGGCTCTCCCCGACACCCCCGGCCCCACGCAGGTGTCAGCAGGGCCCTGGGTGGGCTCTCCCTGACACCCCCAGCCCCACGCGGGCGTCACCATGGGGTTTTTATGAGAACGCCTGCACTAGGGTTTACTCCCAAGATGCTGACAAGCCTCCAAAAGAAATGTCAACAATTAACCCTGGGTGGGCTCTCCCCGACACCCCCAGCCCCACGCAGGTGTCAGCAGGGCCCTGGGTGGGCTCTCCCTGACACCCCCAGCCCCACGCGGGCGTCACCATGGGGTTTTTATGAGAACGCCTGCACTAGGGTTTACTCCCAAGATGCTGACAAGCCTCCAAAAGAAATGTCAACAATTAAATATCTGATGGTTGTGGAAGGTTGGACGTTGTTTACCACAGGTGCATCTTAGATTGGTCCAGTGGATTGTTTGTGCTTAATGACAATCCATGGTCTGGCTGTGCTGGGCTCTCTGAGAGGCACGAGCCTTTGTTACCATTCCATTCCTTTCTTTTCCAGCTTTTATTGCCATTCCGTTCCTTCCCTTTCCAGCCTTTGTTACCATTCCATTCCTTTCCTTTGGAGCTTCCTGATGGATCCTTTCTCTCCATTCTTTTTCATATAGTTTTAGTATAGCAATATAATATAATGTAATATAATGTAATATAATGTAATGTAATGTAATATAATGTAATGTAATATCATATCATATCTATAATATAATGTAACATATTATAATGTAATATCATATATCTATAATATAACGTAATATTATATTATATTATATTATATTATATTATATTATATTATATTATATTATATTATATTATATTATATTATATTATATTATATTATATTATATTATGTTATGTTACATTATGTTACATTATGTTACATTATGTTACATTATGTTATGTAATATATATGTTATATAATGTAATATATATAATAATATATTATATATCTTATATTTTCTATATATAATATATATCATTATATACAATATATATAAAGTGTATATATAATTTTTATATATATTATATATATTATTTTATATATTATATATAATATAATATATATAATATATATTATATATATATTATATTACATTACATTATATTACATTATATTATATTATGTTACATTATATTACATTATATTATAGATATGATATGATATGATATTATATGGTATTATATATATAATATTATGTATAATATCAGGTATTGCTGCCCCGGGCAGGGATGGAGTCCCCACCCCTGGAAGAGTTCCATGAACACGTGGATGTGGCACCTGGGGATGCCATCAGGGTCACCTGGCACGTCTGTCCCAGGCTGGACTTGCTAGTCTTGGAGGTGTTTTCCCAAATGGTTCTGTGGTTCCTTAAGTAAGGAACCGGCCTCCTTCCCTGGCTCTCCCACTCAGAATTATTTAAGCTGCAGCTAATTAACGTGTGCCAGAGCGGGCAGCTCCCCTTGGAAAGGGGAAAAAGGGGAAAAAGGGGAAAAAGGGGAAAAGCTCCTGGCGGGAGCGGAAATCCCAGCCCTGCCCCTGCGCGGATCTGGGGACCGCAGGGACTCACCTCGTGGATGAATCCGTAGTGCACCAGCTCTGTGGCCAAATCCTTGGAGTTGTCGGCTGCAGAGGCAAGGAGCGGGAGAACATGAGCACGGATCCAGCTCGGGGAGCTCCCGCGCCTGGGAGGGCTGGGAAGGGGGCAGGGACGGGGAGCAAGGTTCCCCAAAACCCCAAAACGCGGTCTGGACAATGTGCCACGTGCAAAGCTGGAAAGGCCTCGTGTGGCTCAGCAGGACAGGGCTGGGGGCAGGAGCAGCTCCCAGGAACCATTCCCAGCTTTCTGAGGGAAGGGGAGAGGAATGGGAAAGGAAATGGGAAAGTGCCGGGAAAGGAAATGGGAAAGTGCCGGGAAAGGAAATGGGAAAGTGCCGGGAAAGGAAATGGGAAAGTGCCAGGAAAGGGAAGGGGAAAGGGCCGGGAAAGGAAAGGGGAAAGTGCCGGGAAAGGAAAGGGGAAAGTGCCGGGAAAGGAAAGGGGAAAGTGCCGGGAAAGGAAAGGGGAAAGTGCCGGGAAAGGAAATGGGAAAGTGCCGGGAAAGGAAATGGGAAAGTGCCGGGAAAGGAAATGGGAAAGTGCCGGGAAAGGAAATGGGAAAGTGCCGGGAAAGGAAATGGGAAAGTGCCGGGAAAGGAAATGGGAAAGTGCCGGGAAAGGAAATGGGAAAGTGCCGGGAAAGGAAATGGGAAAGTGCCGGGAAAGGAAATGGGAAAGTGCCAGAAAAGGAAATGGGAAAGGAAATGGGAAAGTGTCGGGAAAGGAAATGGGAAAGTGCCGGGAAAGGAAATGGGAAAGGAAATGGGAAAGTGTCGGGAAAGGAAATGGGAAAGTGCCGGGAAAGGAAATGGGAAAGTGCCGGGAAAGGAAAGGGGAAAGGAAATGGGAAAGTGCCAGGAAAGGAAAGGGGAAAGTGCCAGGAAAGGAAATGGGAAAGTGCCAGAAAAGGAAATGGGAAAGTGCCGGGAAAGGAAATGGGAAAGTGCCGGGAAAGGGAAGGGGAAAGGAAATGGGAAAGTGCCAGGAAAGGAAAGGGGAAAATGTCAGGAAAGGAAAGGGGAAAGTGCCGGGAAAGGGAAGGGGAAAGTGCCGGGAAAGGAAATGGGAAAGGAAATGGGAAAGTGTCGGGAAAGGAAATGGGAAAGTGCCGGGAAAGGAAATGGGAAAGTGCCGGGAAAGGAAATGGGAAAGTGCCCAGGAAAGAGGAAAGGAAAGTTCCAGGAAAGAGGAAAGGAAAGTTCAAGGAAAGGAAAGTTCAAGGAAAGGAAAGTTCAAGGAAAGTTCAAGGAAAGTTCAAGGAAAGGAAAGTTCAAGGAAAGGAAAGTTCAAGGAAAGTTCAAGGAAAGTTCAAGGAAAGTTCAAGGAAAGTTCAAGGAAAGGAAAAGGAAAGTTCAAGGAAAGTTCAAGGAAAGTTCAAGGAAAGTTCAAGGAAAGTTCAAGGAAAGTTCAAGGAAAGTTCAAGGAAAGTTCAAGGAAAG
>NW_024366959.1:36713-37640 GCF_014805655.1 Passer montanus
ATATAATATATATAATATATATTATATATATATTATATTACATTACATTATATTACATTATATTATATTATGTTACATTATATTACATTATATTATAGATATGATATGATATGATATTATATGGTATTATATATATAATATTATGTATAATATCAGGTATTGCTGCCCCGGGCAGGGATGGAGTCCCCACCCCTGGAAGAGTTCCATGAACACGTGGATGTGGCACCTGGGGATGCCATCAGGGTCACCTGGCACGTCTGTCCCAGGCTGGACTTGCTAGTCTTGGAGGTGTTTTCCCAAATGGTTCTGTGGTTCCTTAAGTAAGGAACCGGCCTCCTTCCCTGGCTCTCCCACTCAGAATTATTTAAGCTGCAGCTAATTAACGTGTGCCAGAGCGGGCAGCTCCCCTTGGAAAGGGGAAAAAGGGGAAAAAGGGGAAAAAGGGGAAAAGCTCCTGGCGGGAGCGGAAATCCCAGCCCTGCCCCTGCGCGGATCTGGGGACCGCAGGGACTCACCTCGTGGATGAATCCGTAGTGCACCAGCTCTGTGGCCAAATCCTTGGAGTTGTCGGCTGCAGAGGCAAGGAGCGGGAGAACATGAGCACGGATCCAGCTCGGGGAGCTCCCGCGCCTGGGAGGGCTGGGAAGGGGGCAGGGACGGGGAGCAAGGTTCCCCAAAACCCCAAAACGCAGTCTGGACAACGTGCCACGTGCAAAGCTGGAAAGGCCTCGTGTGGCTCAGCAGGACAGGGCTGGGGGCAGGAGCAGCTCCCAGGAACCATTCCCAGCTTTCTGAGGGAAGGGGAGAGGAATGGGAAAGGAAATGGGAAAGTGCCGGGAAAGGAAATGGGAAAGTGCCGGGAAAGGAAATGGGAAAGTGCCGGGAAAGGAAATGGGAAAGTGCCGGGAAAGGAAATGGGAAAGTGCC
>NW_024366959.1:37736-41935 GCF_014805655.1 Passer montanus
GTGCCGGGAAAGGAAAGGGGAAAGTGCCGGGAAAGGAAATGGGAAAGTGCCGGGAAAGGAAATGGGAAAGTGCCGGGAAAGGAAATGGGAAAGTGCCGGGAAAGGGAAGGGGAAAGTGCCGGGAAAGGAAAGGGGAAAGTGCCGGGAAAGGAAATGGGAAAGTGCCGGGAAAGGAAATGGGGGAAAGTGCCGGGAAAGGAAATGGGAAAGTGCCGGGAAAGGAAATGGGAAAGTGCCGGGAAAGGAAAGGGGAAAGTGCCGGGAAAGGAAATGGGAAAGGAAATGGGAAAGTGTCGGGAAAGGAAATGGGAAAGTGCCGGGAAAGGAAAGGGGAAAGTGCCGGGAAAGGAAAGGGGAAAGTGCCGGGAAAGGAAAGGGGAAAGTGCCGGGAAAGGAAAGGGGAAAGTGCCGGGAAAGGAAATGGGAAAGTGCCGGGAAAGGAAATGGGAAAGTGCCGGGAAAGGAAATGGGAAAGTGCCGGGAAAGGAAATGGGAAAGTGCCGGGAAAGGAAATGGGAAAGTTCCAGGAAAGGGAAGGGGAAAGTGCCAGGAAAGTGGAAAGTTCCGGGAAAGAGGAAAGGAAAGTTCCAGGAAAGAGGAAAGGAAAGTTCCAGGAAAGGAAAGTTCAAGGGAAGTTCAAGGAGAGGAAAGTTCAAGGAGAGGAAAGTTCAAGGAAAGGAAAGTTCAAGGAAAGGAAAGGAAAGTTCAAGGAAAGGAAAGGAAAGTTCAAGGAAAGGAAAGTTCAAGGAAAGTTCAAGGAAAGGAAAGTTCAAGGAAAGGAAAGGAAAGTTCAAGGAAAGGAAAGGAAAGTTCAAGGAAAGGAAAGTTCAAGGAAAGTTCAAGGAAAGGAAAGTTCAAGGAAAGTTCAAGGAAAGGAAAGTTCAAGGAAAGTTCAAGGAAAGGAAAGTGGAACTGGGGGAACTGGGAGTGGCTGGGAGAACTGGGAAGGCTGGGCACTGCTGGGACTGGGAAGGCTGGGCACTGCTGGGACTGGGAGCACTGGGGGAACTGGGAGCACTGGGGGAACTGGGAAGGCTGGGCACTGCTGGGACTGGGAGCTCGGGGAATCTGGGAGGGCTGGGCAAGAACTGGGAGGGCTGGGCAAGAACTGGGAGCACTGGGGGAACTGGGAGGGCTGGGCACTGCTGGGACTGGGAGCTCTGGGGGATCTGGGAGGGCTGGGCAGGAACTGGGAGCTCTGGGCAGGAACTGGGAGTGCTGGGCAGGAACTGGGAGCACTGGGGGAACTGGGAGGGCTGGGCACTGCTGGGACTGGGACCTCTGGGGGAACTGGGAGTGCTGAGCAGGAACTGGGAGCACTGGGGGAACTGGGAGGGCTGGGCACTGCTGGGACTGGGAGCTCTGGGGATCTGGGAGCTCGGGGGGATCTGGGAGGGCTGGGCAGGAACTGGGAGGGCTGGGCAGGAACTGGGAGCTCTGGGGGAACTGGGAGGCATGGGCACTGCTGGAACTGGGAGCACTAGGGGAACTGGGAGGAACTGGGGGAACTGGGAGGGCTGGGCACTGCTGGGACTGGGAGAGCTCTGGGCACTGCAGGACCTGGGAGCTCTGGGCACTGCTGGTGCCCTGGAGCAATTCCAGCTCCAGGAATTCCAAGTACTGGACTGGGAAAACCAGAGGCCAAGGTGTCTGGCACCACCAGGGACAGAGAATCCAGACACTGCAGCTCTGGCTCCTACAAGCCAGGGGCATTGTGGCTCCTTTGGGAATTCTTTCACTGTACAGGACAGCAGTGAGTTCTCTGGGTGCCACGGAAACTGGCTGAGGCCTTTCCCAGCCAGACTTCCCAGTACCCCTTCCCAGTCCAATATCCCAGGCAGATTTCCCTTTCCCATTTTCCTGACAGATTTCCTGCTCTGATTTCCCAGTCCCATTTCCTTTCCCAGTCTTATTTCCCAGTCCCATTTCCCATTCCCAGTCCCATTCCAGCCCATTCTCAGTGATGGGCAGGGAGCGGGCCAGGATCCAGGCACTCACATGCCATTGGCAGATTTCCCAGTCTGATTTCCCAATTCCCATTTCCCATTCCCACTCCCATTCCCAGCCCCATTTCCCAGCCCCATTTCCCATTCCCATTCCAATTTCCCATTCCCAGTCCCAGTCCCATTCCAGCCCCATTCCCAGAGGGATGGCCAGGGAGCGGAGCAGGATCCAGGCACTCACGTGCCACTGGCAGATTTCCCAGTCCCATTTCCCATTCCCAGCCCCATTTCCCATTCCCAGCCCCATTTCCCAGCCCCATTTCCCATTCCCAGCCCCATTTCCCATTCCCATTTCCCAGTCCCATTTCCATCCCAGTCCCATCCCATTCCCATTCCAGCCCCATTCCCAGCGGGATGGGCAGGGCAGGATCCAGGCACTCACGTGCCACTGGCAGATTTCCCAGTCCCATTTCCCATTCCCAGCCCCATTTCCCAGTCCCATTTCCCATTCCCAGCCCCAATCCCAGTCCCATTTCCCATTCCCATTTCCATTTCCCATTCCCATTCCCAACGGGATGGCCAGGGAGCGGGGCAGGATCCAGGCACTCACGTGCCACTGGCTCTTGTCCTCGTTCAGCTCCATGTTGCACTGCATCTGCACCACCTGGAAAAGCCCAGCCGGGATCAGCCTGGGCCCGTCCCCGCTCCCGGGGCAGCACTCTGCAATTCCTGAGGGATCCCCAGCTCCTCTCCCGGCCCGGGCTGCCCTCACCTTCCTGGTCTCCACATCAAAGGGCTCTGGCGTGGGGGTCTTGGCTTTCTGGGGGTCCTCCTGGGGCTGGGACAGGGCGCGGGGCAGCGCGTGGGGCCGGGAGGCCGCGAAGTTCATCAGGGGGTAGATCCCGTTCCTGGGCAGACACGGAGGGGGCACCGAGCTGAGCCCATCCCTGCGGCTGGCACGGCTGGCTCGGGCAGGGACAGGGACAGCTGGGGACAGCAGGGACACTGGGAGCAGCAGGGACAGTGGGGACACCGGGGGGTCAGGGTACAGCTGGGGACACTGGGGACAGTGGGGACAGTGGGGACAGCGGGGGGTCAGGGGACAACAGGGACAGCCGCCCTGGGGACAAGGGACAATGACAGGATCAGGGGACAGCTGGCCCCATGTCCCTGGCCCTGGCTATGTCCCCAGGCTGTCCCTCACACAGTCCCTGTCCCCAGGGGGGCTGTCCCTGACTGTGTCATTGTCCCCGTGTCCCCAGGGGGGCTGTCGCTGTCCCCTGACTGTGCCCCTGTCCCCAGGGGGGCTGTCACTGTCCCCTGACCCTGTCACTGTCCCCGTGTCCCCAGGGGGACTGTCCCTGTTCCAGGCTGTCCCTGACCGTGTCCCCATGTCATTGTCCCCAGGGGGCTGTCCCTGTCCCCTGACCCTGTCCCTGTCCCCAGGGGGGCTGTCCCTGACCCTGTCCCTGTCCCCTGACCCTGTCCCTGTCCCTGTCCCCAGGGGGGCTGTCCCTGACCGTGTCATTGTCCCCGTGTCCCCAGGGGGGCTGTCCCCTGACCCTGTCCCTGTCCCTGTCCCCAGGGGGGCTGTCGCTGGCCGTGGAGGGTCCCTCCAAGGCCGAGATCAGCTGCCAGGACAACGGCGATGGCACCTGCTCTCTGTCTCCTGTGCCCGTCATTGTGCCCGTGTCCCCAGGGGGGCTGTCCCTGACCGTGTCATTGTCCCCGTGTCCCCAGGGGGGCTGTCGCTGGCCGTGGAGGGTCCCTCCAAGGCCGAGATCAGCTGCCAGGACAACGGCGATGGCACCTGCTCCGTGTCCTACCTGCCCGTGCTGCCCGGCGACTACGGCATCGTGGTCAAGTACAACGACAAGCACATCGCGGGCAGCCCCTTCACCGCCCGCATCACGGGTGAGAAACCCAAAATTGGGGACAAAACAACCAAAAAATGAAAAAAACCCTGAAAAAATTAAAAATAAACTCTGAAAAAATGAGCAAAAACACACAGAAACCCCAAAAAACCCCTAAAAACCTGACCTGGGGTCACTGGCACATCGCGGGCAGCCCCTTCACCGCCCGCATCACGGGTGAGAAACCCAAAATTGGGGACAAAACAACCAAAAAATGAAAAAAACCCTGAAAAAATTAAAAATAAACTCTGAAAAAATGAGCAAAAACACACAGAAACCCCAAAAAACCCCTAAAAACCTGACCTGGGGTCACTGGCACATCGCGGGCAGCCCCTTCACCGCC
>NW_024366959.1:42535-71578 GCF_014805655.1 Passer montanus
TTTCCCAGTCCCATTTCCCAGCCCCATTTCCCAGTCCCATTTCCCATTCCCAGCCCCATTTCCCAGCCCCATTTCCCAGTCCCATTTCCCAGCCCCATTTCCCAGTCCCATTTCCCATTCCCAGCCCCATTTCCCAGTCCCATTTCCCAGCCCCATTTCCCAGTCCCATTTCCCATTCCCAGCCCCATTTCCCAGCCCCATTTCCCAGTCCCATTTCCCAGCCCCATTTCCCAGTCCCATTTCCCATTCCCAGCCCCATTTCCCAGCCCCATTTCCCAGTCCCATTTCCCAGTCCCATTCCCCATTTCCCAGCCCCATTTCCCAGTCCCATTTCCAGTCCCAGTCCCATCCCATTCCCATTCCAGCCCCATTCCCAGCAGGATGGGCAGGGCAGGATCCAGGCACTCACGTGCCACTGGCAGATTTCCCAGTCCCATTTCCCATTCCCAGCCCCAATCCCCGTCCCATTTCCCATTCCCAGCCCCAATCCCAGTCCCATTTCCCATTCCCAGCCCCAATCCCAGTCCCATTTCCCATTTCCCATTCCCATTCCCAACGGGACGGCCAGGGAGCGGGGCAGGATCCAGGCACTCACGTGCCACTGGCTCTTGTCCTCGTTCAGCTCCATGTTGCACTGCATCTGCACCACCTGGAAAAGCCCAGCCGGGATCAGCCTGGACCCGTCCCCGCTCCCGGGGCAGCACTCTGCAATTCCTGAGGGATCCCCAGCTCCTCTCCCGGCCCGGGCTGCCCTCACCTTCCTGGTCTCCACATCAAAGGGCTCTGGCGTGGGGGTCTTGGCTTTCTGGGGGTCCTCCTGGGGCTGGGACAGGGCGCGGGGCAGCGCGTGGGGCCGGGAGGCCGCGAAGTTCATCAGGGGGTAGATCCCGTTCCTGGGCAGACACGGAGGGGGCACCGAGCTGAGCCCATCCCTGCGGCTGGCACGGCTGGCTCGGGCAGGGACAGGGACAGCAGGGACAGCTGGGGACAGCAGGGACACTCCCGTGTACCCACCCCGGCCCCACATTCCTCTGGGGACAGCAGGGACACTGCCGTGTGCCCACCCCCTGGGGACAGTAGGGGACACTGCCGCGTGCCCACCCCGGCCCCACATTCCTCTGGGGACAGCAGGGACACTGCCGTGTGCACAGCTGGGGACAGCAGGGACATTGCCGTGTACCCACCCCGGCCCCATATTCCTCTGGAGACAGCTGGGGACAGCCGGGGACAGCAGGGACACTGCCGTGTGCCCACCCCCTGGGGACAGTAGGGGACACTGCCGCGTGCCCACCCCGGCCCCACATGCCGGAGCCTGGGCAGAGCTGGCACCCACCTGACGTCCTCCAAGAACTTGTCGAGCTCCAGGAAGGAAACCTCGGAGTACCTGGGCAGGGGAAGGACAGGAGGGTCGGGGCTGGGGGGCTGCTGCCCCGGGCTGGGGGGCTCCAGGATGGGGGTCTCCAGGCAGGGAGGTCTCCAGGATGGGGGGGTCTCCAGGATGGGGGGTCTCTAGGCTGGGGATCTCCACGCTGGGAGGGTCTCCAAGCGGGGGGGGTCTCCAGCCTGCCCCGGCCCCACATTCCTCTGGGGACAGCAGGGACACTGCCGTGTGCACAGCTGGGGACAGCAGGGACATTGCCGTGTACCCACCCCGGCCCCATATTCCTCTGGAGACAGCTGGGGACAGCCGGGGACAGCAGGGACACTGCCGTGTGCCCACCCCGGCCCCACATTCCTCTGGGGACAGCAGGGACACTGCCGTGTGCCCATCCCCTGGGGACAGCAGGGACATTCCCGTGTGCCCATCCCCTGGGGACAGCAGGGACACTGCCGTGTGCCCACCCCGGCCCCGCATTCCCCTGGGGACAGCAGGGACAATCCCGTGTGCCCACCCCCTGGGGACAGCAGGGACACTGCCGCGTGCCCACCCCGGCCCCACATGCCGGAGCCCGGGCAGAGCTGGCACCCACCTGACGTCCTCCGGGGTCTTCAGGATGGGGGTGTCTCTGGCCTGGGGGGGTTTCCAGGCTGGGGGTCTCCGGGCTGGGGGCATTTCTGGGCTGGGGGTCTCCCCCACCCTCACCTCCACTGTGCCCCAGGCCGGCCCTCCCTGCGGATCTCAGCCATCACCATGTTCAGGTCCAGCTCCTTGATCTTCTCTTCCACCACGTTCTCTGGCATCAGATCTGGGGCAGAGGCACGGGGGGGTGGGTCCTGCAGCCCCTGCCCCCCTCCCCAGGCCCTGCACGTGGAATCACAGCGTGGTTTGTGTGGGAGGGACCCCAAATCCCACCCAGTGCCACCCCTGCCATGGCAGGGACACCTCCCACTGTCCCAGGTGTTCCCAGCCCTGTCCAGCCTGGCCTTGGGCACTGCCAGGGCTCCAGGGGCAGCCACAGCTGCTCTGGGCACCCTGTGCCAGTTCCCAGCTCTCTCTCCCAGCCCAGCTGAGCACTCCCACCTCATCCCCTCCATGCTGAACATTCCCAGCTCTCCCAGCCCAGCTCTCCCAGCCCGGCTGACCATTCCCAGCTCTCCCAGCCTGGCTGAGCACTCCCAGCTCTCCCAGCCCAGCTCTCCCCTCCATGCTGAGCATTCCCAGCTCTCCCAGCCCAGCTGCAGCTGTCCTGGAGCCCCTCCAGGCCCTGTGAGGGGTCTGAGCTCTTCTTGGACCCTTCTGTTCTCCAGGGGAGCATTCCCAGCTCATCCCCTCCAGGCTGAGCATTCCCAGCTCTCCCAGCCCGGCTGAGCATTCCCAGCTCTCCCAGCCCAGCTCTCCCCTCCATGCTGACCATTCCCAGCTCTCCCCTCCATGCTGACCATTCCCAGCTCTCCCAGCCTGGCTGACCATTCCCAGCTCTCCCAGCCTGGCTCTCCCCTCCATGCTGAGCACTCCCAGCTCTCCCAGCCCGGCTCTCCCACCCCGGCTGAGCATTCCCGGCTCTCCCGGGGCCCGGGCTGTGCCGGCACTCACACTGGTGGTTGATGAAGCAGTGGGCTGCCAGCAGCTTCAGCGAGTGCACCTCGAAGAGCACGCGGTGGAACAGGAGGCTGTTGGCGCTCGGGCGCCGGTCGGGGTTCAGGGTCAGGCAGGACAGGATGAACTCCTGGGGCACAGCAGGGCCACGAGCTGGGGCGGGCAGGCATCGCCCTGCTCCTCCCTCGGGGATGCCAGGATCACGGGCTGGAACACAGCTCCCAGCCCATGGAGCTGCCCCCGTGCCCCCTCCCCAAGTGCACCTTCACCATGAACCAATCCACACGTGCCAACACCATCCTGAACAGGGACTGTCCCAGCAGTGACACAGGACTGTCCCCAGCAGTGACACAGGACAGGGATTCACTCCCAGCAGTGACACAGGACAGGGATTGTCCCCAGCAGTGACACAGAACTGTCCCCAGCAGTGACACTGTCCCCAGCAGTGACCCCAGCAGTGACACAGGACAGGGATTCACACCCAAAAGTGACACAGGACACGGACTGTCCCCTCTGCCCTCACCCTCATGTTGGGGTCATCCAGCGAGTGCCGCGCCCGCGCGATCGCCTCCTCCGACACCCGCGTGTCCCCGTTGGTCTGGATCTCCAGCACGGCCATCTGCCAGGGGACAGGGACACGGCCAGGCTGAGGGGCCTCCAGGGACAGGGACACGGCCAGGGACAGGGACACGGCCAGTCCATGGGGACTTCCCAGGGAACAGGGACACGGCCAGGCTGGGGGGCCTCCAGGGACAGGGACACGGCCAGGCTGGGGGGCTTCCAGGGACAGGGACACGGCCAGGGACAGGGACACGGCCAGGGAGAGGGACACGGCCAGTCCGTGCAGTTCCCAGGGGACAGGGACACGGCCAGGCTGGGGGGCTTCCCAGGGGACAGGGACACGGCCAGGCTGTGGGGACTTTCCAGGGGACAGGGCAATGACAGGGGACAGCCCCAGACAGGGCACAGACAACGGACACCCCCAGGCAGGACAGGGACAAGGGACAGCCCCAGGCAGGGACAGGAACAGGGGACAGCCCCGGACAGGGAGCAGCCCCAGGCAGGGACAGGGACAGGAACAGGGGACACCCCAGGACAGGGACAGGGACAGGGGACAGCCCCGGACAGGGAGCAGCCCCGGATGGTGACACCTCCCGGCAGGGTCCCACCGCTCCCAGGGTCCCCCCGCACCTCCAGCGCGCACATCCCGAAGGAGAAGATGTCCACGGCCGTGCCGTCGGCCTTCTCTGCAGCACAAGAGGGACACGGGGAGGGTCAGGGCTGGAGTGCACCTGGCACCCCCACCTGGGCACCCCCACCTGGGCACCCCCACATGGACACACCCACCTGGGCAGCCCCAGGACATTCCCACCTGGGCACCCCCACCCCACTCCATCCCCGTGGGTTGCCACTCCTACACTCACCTCTTCCCACCTGCCCTCACCTGTTCCCACCCGTGTCCCCTTCCCATTCCTGCCATCCCCTGCCATGCAGCCACTGTTCCCATTCCCATTCCCCTTCCCCTTCCCCATTCCCATTCCCATCCCCGTCCCCATTCCCATTCCCATTCCCATTCCCGTCCCCATTCCCATTCCCATTCCCATTCCCGTCCCCATTCCCATTCCCATTCCCATTCCCGTCCCCATTCCCATTCCCATTCCCATTCCCGTCCCCATTCCCATTCCCATTCCCATTCCCGTCCCCATTCCCATTCCCATTCCCATTCCCGTCCCCATTCCCATTCCCATTCCCATTCCCGTCCCCATTCCCATTCCCATTCCCATTCCCGTCCCCATTCCCATTCCCATTCCCATTCCCGTCCCCATTCCCATTCCCATTCCCATTCCCATCCCCATTCCCATTCCCATTCCCCGTTCCCGTTCCCCATTCCTGTTTCCCGTTCCCATCCCCATTCCCATTCCCATTCCCGTCCCCATTCCCATTCCCATTCCCATTCCCATTCCCATTCCCTTTCCCCATTCCATTCCCATTCCCTTTCCCCATTCCCGTTCCCATTCCCATTCCCATTCCTGTTTCCCATTCCCATTCCCCGTTCCCATTCCCGTCCCTGTTCCCGTTCCCATTCCCATTCCCCGTTCCCGTTCCCCATTCCTCTTTCCCGTTCCCATCCCCATTCCCGTTCCCTGTTCCCGTTCCCACTCACGGCCGTATTCCGGTGGGAAGAAGTGCAGGTTCCGCAGCTCCTCCCGCTCGATCCGGATGGGGCTGCGCAGATCGTCCGGGAGCGCTGCGGAGAGGGGCGGCTCTGAGGGACAGGGACACCGGGACAGGGACACCAGGACAGGGACACCGGGACAGAGCCCACCCGGGACAGGGACACCGGGACAGGGACACCTGGGACAGGGACACCGGGACAGAGCCCACCCGGGACAGGGACACCGGGGACAGAGACACCTGGGACAGGGACACCAGGACAGGGACACCAGGACAGGGACACCGGGACAGGGAGACCCGTGACAGGGACACCGGGACAGGGACACTGGGACAGGGACACCCGGGACAGGGACACTGGGACAGGGACACTGGGACAGGGACACCCGGGACAGGGACACCGGGGACAGGGACACCTGGGACAGGGACACTGGGACAGGGACACCTGGGACAGGGACACTGAGACAGGGACACCGGGACAGGGACACCGGGACAGGGACACTGGGACAGGGACATCGGGACAGGGACACTCGGGACAGGGACACCCAGGACAGAGCCCACCCGTGCCCCCTCCCCGCAGCGCCCAGGCCATGCCCCGTGCCCGGTGCCCCCGGTGGGTCTGGGGGCTCAGGGGTGTCCCCCGGGCCGGGCGTGGCCGTGGGTCACTCACCGTTGGCGAACACCCGGTGCCAGACTGCCGGGGCGGGCATTGGGAGGGCACAGGGGAAGAAAAGGCGACGCCGAGGTTGGCACCCCAAAAAGGGACCCCGCAATCCTCGGGGCTCCTGCCTGCCCGGGGTCCCCCCACACCCCGTGTGACCCCCACCCCTTCCTCCTGCCAACCCCCCAGATCCCTCGGGACCCTCTCTGACCCCCTCGGGACCTCCCCCGACCCCTCGGGACCCCTCATGACCCCCTCTGACCCCATGAGACCCCCTCTGATCCCCTCGGACCCCCCAGGCCCCCTTCACAGGAGGGCACAGGTGGGCACAGAGGGGTCACGGGGGGTCACAAAGGTGGCACAGGAGGGGGCACAGAGTGTCCCGAGCACAGCCCCAGCCCCGGCTGCCCGCGGGGCAGGGCGGGGAGCGGCCGGAGCCTCACCTGAGAGCCGAGAGGATTTGGGTGCACCAGCGCTTCCAGGCCTGGGGACAGAGCGGGGACAGAGCGGGGACAGAGAGGGGACAGAGCGGGGACAGAGAGGGGACAGAGAGGGGATGGACACAGAGGGGACAAAGCTCTGTCAGCCGGGACACGATGGTACCCCGGCCAGGCCAGGGCTTCCCACCCCTTCCCAGGGACAGGGCCAGGGACCCAGAGCCACCTGCTGTGCCCAGATTGGTCCCAGAGACCCTGTCACAGGGCCAGGGACCCAGAGCCACCCCCCCGGGGACCGGGGTGTCCCCAGGAGCTCACCCGCGCGTTCATGGCCTTGTGGTTCTTCTTGGTCTTCTTGAGGAACTGCTTGAGGCTCCCCGAGGACACGTACTCCGTGATGAAGATGACCTGGCAGGGCACAGGGGGGGCTCAGCTCCCCCCAGAGGGGAGGGGAGGCCGAGGGGCAGCGCTGGGACCCCCCCGGAGCCCCCCGGAGCCCCCCAGAGCCCCCCAGGGTGAGGGGCTGGAGTGGGGCAGGTGAGGGGCTGGAATGGGCAGGTGAGGGGCTGGCGTGGACAGGACAGGTGAGGAGGATGCTCCTGGGATGGACAGGTGAGCAGGATGCTCCTGGCACACAGAAGCTCCTGGGATGGGGCAGGACAGGCGAGGTGGAAGGTGCTGGGATGGGCAGGACAGGTGAGAAGGGAGCTCCTGTGAGGTGGAATCTCCTGGCACACAGAAGATCCTGCCATGGACAGGACAGGTGAGGTGGAAGGTGCTGGGATGGGGCAGGACAGGTGAGGAGGGAGCTCCTGGGATGGGACAGGTGAGGTGGAAGGTGCTGGGATGGGGCAGGACAGGTGAGGAGGGAGCTCCTGGCACATAGAAGCTCCCGGGACAGGACAGGTGAGGTGGATACTCCTGGGATGGGGCAGGACAGGTGAGGTGGAAGCTCCTGCCATGGACAGGATAGGTGAGCACGATGCTCCTGGGACAGAACAGGTGAGCAGGATGCTCCTGGCACACAGAAGCTCCTGGGATGGGAAAGGACAGGTGAGGAGGAAGGTGCTGGGATGGGGCAGGAATGGTGAGGTGGAAGCTCCTGGGATGGGACAGGTGAGGAGGAAGCTCCTGGCACGCAGAAGCTCCTGGGATGGGACAGGACAGGTGAGGCAGAAGCTCCTGGGATGGACAGGTGAGGTGGGAGCTCTTGGGATGGGACAGGTGAGGAGGAAGCTCCTGGCAAGGGGCAGGACACATGAGATGGAGGTCCTGGCACACAGAAGTTCCTGGGATGGGGCAGGGCCCCCCCCAAGCCCTGGGGATGCCCCAGGCACTGCTCTGAGATCCCTGGGAGCCCCCTGGGAGCCGAGGAGGGCTCTGTGCCCTGTGCCAGGGGGCAGGAGCACGTCCTGCCAGGCTGTGCCCCCCAGGAAGGCGTGGGGGGCTCACCTCGTGTGCTTTGAAGGCTTTCTTGTCGGTGAAGAGCAGCTCGTTCCACACCACCTCCACTCCCTCCTCCGTGTCCATGGCCAGGAAGGTGCTCTGGATGCCAGGCATGTTCCCCTGGTTCACCTGGGGACAGGGGGGCTTCAGTGTCACCCTGGTTTTTTAAGATTTTCTAAGCCTTCTGATCTTTACATTCTTGTAAAGAATTTTCTCACACAAATATATGGATATATGTAAACAACCCTTATTGTTTTGCTGTTTTTTGTGGAAAAATAAAAATTTAATAAGCTGTTAATTCGTCCAGTGTCATTGGAGAGGTGGCACCTTCACCCTCCAATCTGCTGTCACTTTTAAAAATCTATAAATGTTATAAGCCAGAAAATAAACTTGCTTTTTTACCTTAAAAAAAGCAACCAAATCCACGTTGTGTTTTCTCGTGTTCTACAATGACCCTTCAGGGGAGGCTGGCACCACCTGCTGCACGGGCAGCTCCCAAAAAAACCCATTTTCTTTCCTCTTTGGCCCCTCCTGACCTGATCAGCCAGACCTGACTGGTTAACCTGGTTATGCACAGCCCCACCTCCATCCAGGCGTTTCTGGGAATCCAGAGAGGTTCTGAGCACGGAACCCCTGCTTTGGGAGGTGCTCTGGTGAAATCCATAAATACACATAAATACATATACACAAATACATAAAAAATAATAAATGAACAACAGGAACCCCTGCTTTGGGAGGTGCTCTGGTGTGACCAGAGCTCACTGCACAATCCCCTCTGTGCCACTGTCAGAGCAGGGAGTGCTCCCACGATCACTGACACTGGCACTTCCCACAGCAAATGCACAAATAAATACATTAAAAATAATAAATGAACCGGCAGGAACCCCTGCTTTGGGAGGTGCACAGTGACCAGAGCTCACGGCACAATCCCGTCTGTGTCACCACCAGAGCAGGGAGTGCTCCCACGATCACTGACACTGGCACTTCCCACAGCAAATGCACAAATAAATCCATTAAAAATAATAAATGAACCGGCAGGAACCCCTGCTTTGGGAGGTGCACGGTGACCAGAGCTCACGGCACAATCCCCTCCGTGTCACTGCCAGAGCAGGGAGTGCTCCCACAATCACTGACACTTCCCACAGCAAATCCATAAATACACATAAATACATATACACAAATACATAAAAAATAATAAATGAACCATCAGGAACCCCTGCTTTGGGAGGTGCTCTGGTGTGACCAGAGCTCACTGCACAATTCCCTCCGTGTCACTGCCAGAGCAGGGAGTGCTCCCACAATCACTGACACCGACTCTTCCCACAGCAAATGCACAAATAAATACATCAAAAATAATAAATAACCCCGCCTGAAACCCGATTCCTGCCCAGGAACAGCAGTCTCCACGCTCTCACAACACTCCCTGCCACAGCCACGGGGCACTCTTAGAAATAAAGCTTTTTTGGAGTGAAGGTCTAGCCACACGTTGGGCGCCAGTTAAAAATCACAGAATCAGTTAAAAATCACAGAATCACAGGTAAAAATCGCAGTTAAAAATCACAGAATCACAGAACAATGTGAATGTTACAGCGGTAGGTGCTGCTGCCTGTCTCTTGTGGCCAGCAAGCCTCTCCTGTGGAAAAGCAGGCTGAGTTACCACTCAGGCCACGCAGCCAAACCTCCACTGAAGCCCCACCACAGCTGGCTCAGCGACAGAGGCAAGAAAGGCTCTTTTGCAAGGTTTTATTCCAGCAGAATAACACAGTCACCGTTGCAGTGTGTTTTTAGTTTTATCAGTTTGCTTACTGTTCGGTTTGTGTGAAAAATGTGCATTTTGTGAGTGGCTTTTCGCAAGTATTAAAATGAATATTGTATGTGTTATGTTAGAAAGTTATGCTGTATTAATTTTCTTAAGTAGTGTATTAAATATAGTTTTAGGTTATAACATAAGTTAAAATAGAAACTATGCTATGTAAGATATTTGTTTAAGAAAGGACTCGCACCAGATAGAAGCCACGGGACACCTGAATCTTTCAGAGAAAGGGAATTTATTGCTCCCTTATCAGCAGAAAACTAACTCCTTTCCACCTCACTCAGACAGGAAGACCGCATGAGGATTAAGAGGAAGAAATTGACAGTGACCAGAAGGAATCCTGTGTTTGAATGGAATTTATGCATCATGTATGAGATCTATAAATATCCAACAGGCAATTGTTTTTAAGGGTTAATCCACTGTTAACGGGTGTCCTTTTTCGGGCTTGTGTTGCCCAGAAAAAGGTACCCAGACATCCGTATCTCTTTGTTTTTATTGTCTCATATTGTCCTAATCTCAACTGTTCAAATTTCATTACTCTAATTATATTACTATTTTTATAACCATTTTATTACTATTAAACTTTTAAAATTTTAAAAACAAGTGATTGGCGTTTTTCACAATTTGTGGCCTTGCAATCCCCTTATGCCACTCCTTACCAAGTTTTAAACCCCCACCTTCCCAGGCGTTAATCCCTCCTATCCCTGCCCCTTCCCCCGAATCCCCCTTGCTCCCCCCTCCCACTGGTGTTAGTCCTCCCCCAAACCTGCCCTTTCTTCTGGAGAATTCCCTGTCTGTCTTGTGTCCTTTGGGACCCTGTTAGTTTACCCAAGTTATTCCCCTCCCTAGTGCTTCTTTATTAAAGTGTAAAATACCCTGCCTCCAACCCCACCCCAACCACACCCCTACTGGTCTGCTACCCCAAACCCCTCCTCCCAGGGATGTAGAAAAGCTCTTGTTAACCCCAGATTTGGGTCTAGGGTGCTGATCATGAAATAAAGCCACCCCAGTTTCACCCCAAGACCCGTGCTGCTGCCTTTTGTTCCTGCGCCGAGCCACCGCTGGTAGCTGGGATTCTGCAGAGCCTGCAAGGGGGTCTGTCCCACCCCAGGTGGCACCCAGCCGGGACAAAGTCCTCACCACGACAAGGACAAGCCCGGGGAACGAGGCTGGACCACGTGGAGCAGGCAGCTTGTAAAGGGGAAGGCGGGGGGGGCAGAGCCAAGGGGTGGGCAGAGAGGCCAGGCCACCAGGGGAAGGGTGGTGACCAGCAGGGGTAGGAGGGTGGCCACCAGGGGTAGGGGGGTGGCCACCAGGGTTGCCAGGCCAGTGACAGGGGAAAGAGAAACCAGAGGAAGCTGCGACACCCAAGCCCATGGGGAAGGGTGTTTTTCCTCTTGGGAGGGGTGGCTCTGTGGTAAGTAGTTAATTTTTCCAGGACTGAGGGCTTGGGGATTGACCAAGCGAGGAGAGCTCATGGGATGCCACAAAAGCCGCTGGAAGAGGCTCTGGCTGGGAACTGGAGCGGGGAGCCGATCTCCAGCCTGTGCTGGGGGAGCTCTGGGCCAGGAGGCTGCAGGTGCTGAGCTGGCTCCTCGCTGCTGTGGCAGTCACGGCCCCACTCCTGCACCCACCCTGCACCCCCGTCCCAGAGCCACCCACTCCTGCCCTGCCCAGGGAAAACCCGGGCTGGGCAAACCAAAGCCACCATGTCACCTCTGAATGTCTCCAAGAGCCTGGCAGCAGCCCCAGCAGCTGTGCCATGCCCCAGGGCCACAGATCCCACCCCAGCACCTGTGGGGGATAGCTCTGCAGGTGTGAGCACTGCAGGTGTGACCTGTGCAGGTGTCACCTCCACAGGTGTCACCTCCACCAGTGTGACCTCCACAGGTGTCACCTCTGCAGGTGTCACCTCCACCAGTGTCACCTCCACAGGTGACATCTAGCACGGATCCTCCTGCTCCCCAGACCAGCCATGGCCATCAGGAGCCATCTTCAGCCCAGGCAACTTGCCTCAGACCCCAGCCCAGGACAGGCTCCTGCCTCTCAGCAGAGGAGCCTGCTCCATCCCAACCCCAAAGCATCCCAATGACCCCAAAGCATCCTGACCCCAAAGCATCCTGACCCAAAGCATCACAGCGACTCCAAAGCATCCCAGCGGGATTGGGACTGCAGCCCCCACCTCGGGGGATGCTCCTGCCCTTCCTGAGGGGCTGGGGGCACTCCAGAGGGGGCTGTGCCCCGTCAGCCCAGGCAGGGGCACAGTGCCCACCCTATCTGTCATGGGAAGCCAGAGGAGAAGGGGATTGTTCTGCTGGGACAGGTACAGGTACAGGGACAGGTACAGGGACAGGGACAGGTACAGGGACAGGGACAGGGACAGGGACAGGGACAGGTACCAAAGCCAGAGGAAAAGGCGATTGTTCTGCTGCTCCTGAGACAGGAACAGGAACAGGTACAGGTACAGGTACAGGTACAGGTACAGGTACAGGTACCAGAGGAAAAGGGGATTGTTTTGCTGCTCCTGGGGTGGGTACAGGTATGTGGTGTGCTGCTGCTGGGGCTTGGGGATCATCCCAGTGCTGGGGTTCATTCCACTGCTAGGGCTGGTCCCACTGCTGGGGTTCACCCCACTGCCTGGGTTTGGGGTTCATCCCACTGCTGGGGCTCATCCCACACAGGTACAGGTACAGGTACCAGAGGAAAAGGGGATTGTTTTGCTGCTCCTGGGGTGGGTACAGGTATGTGGTGTGCTGCTGCTGGGGCTTGGGGATCATCCCAGTGCTGGGGTTCATTCCACTGCTAGGGCTGGTCCCACTGCTGGGGTTCACCCCACTGCCTGGGTTTGGGGTTCATCCCACTGGCCAGGTTTGGGGTTCATCCCACTGGCCAGGTTTGGAGTTCATCCCACTGCCCGGGTTTGGGGTTCACCCACCGGCTGGGTTCAGCCCTCGTTCCTGTAGGGCTCGAGGCAGCCGTGGGCGCTTAGCAGCCCCAGCTGGTTAGTAGGGCACGCCCAGGCAGTTCACGGCCAGGTTCACGCTGCGGCCACACAAAGCACCTCTGTTCCTCCTCCCGCCCGGCACAGGCTCTGCACAGAGCCCGGCATGGATGGCGAGGAACGTGGCCACAGTCTTCCCAGTGATCCCAGTGATCCCAGTGCACAGCCAGAGTGGGAACCACACAATCGTCTTGGAATCACAGCTTTGGGTTGGAGAGACCTTAAAGCCCATCTCGTCCTGGTCCCAGCTCCAAACAAACTCTTTCTGAGCCCGAGGGGCATCCCGGTGCTCAGGCAGTGGATCTGCCGGGATCCGGGATCTCAGCCCCAGGAGTGGGATGAGCCCCAGGAGTGGGATGAACCCCAGCAGTGGGAGCAGTGCCGGGATCTGCCATATCCGGGAGGCTCTGGGACACGTCAGGCCAGACCCTTCCCCTCTCTGCGAGGACAGAACGTGCTCTGCCTTGTGCCGAGTGAGATCAAAGCTGATCCCCACCAGCTGCTCCCGCTCTGAGCTCAGCCTGGCCTCCATAAATAAATAAATGCGGCATTTTCCGCATAGCCTGACTGGGACAAAAGGTGGCGGCACTGGTCTCTGGGGTTTATTCCCCATGGTTTATTCCCTGTGGTTTATTCCCCAGGGTTTATCCCCGTGGCTGATGCCCCGTGGTTTATTCCCTGTGGTTGAACCTCCGTGGTTCATCCCCCATGGTTTATCCCCGATGGTTTATTCCCCGTGGTTGATACCCCGTGGTTTATTCCCCATAGTTTATCCCCCATGGTTTATTCCCTGGGGTTTAGTTCCTGTGGTTTATTCCCTCTGGTTTATTCCCTGTGGTTTATTCCCCGTGGTTTATTCCGTGGGTCATCCCCCGTGGTTTATTCCCTGTGGTTCATCCCCCGTGGTTTATTCCCCATAGTTTATCCCCCATGGTTTATTCCCCAGGGTTTATTTCCTGTGGTTTATTCCCCAGGGTTTATTCCCTGTGGTTTATTCCCCGTGGTTTATTCCGTGGTTCATCCCCCGTGGTTTATTCCCTGTGGTTTATCCCTGTGGTTCATCCCCCGTGGTTTATTCCCCATAGTTTATCCCCCATGGTTTATTCCCCAGGGTTTATTTCCTGTGGTTTATTCCCCAGGGTTTATTCCCTGTGGTTTATCCCCCATAGTTTATCCCCTGTGGTTAATCCCCCATGGTTTATCCTCCATGGTTTATTCCCTGTGGTTCATCCCCCATGGTTTATTCCCCGTAGTTTATCCCCCCTGGTTCATCCCCCATGGTTTATCCCCGCTAGTTTATTCCCCATAGTTTATCCCCCCTAGTTTATTCCCCATGGTTTATTGCCCGGGGTTTATTCCCCATGGTTTATTCCCTGTAGTTTATTCCCCGTAGTTTATTCCCCATGATTTATCCCCATGGTTTATCCCCCGTGATTTATCCCCATGGTTTATCCCCCGCAGTTTATCCCCTGTGATTTATTCCCCGTGGTTTATTCCCTGTAGTTTATTCCCTGTAGTTTATTCCCCGTGATTTATCCCCATGGTTTATCCCCCGCGGTTTATCCCCTGTGATTTATTCCCCGTGGTTTATTCCCCGTAGTTTATTCCCCATGGTTTATCCCCCGTGATTTATCCCCATGGTTTATCCCCCGCAGTTTATCCCCCGGTTGTCCCGCTCCCGGCAGCTCCGTGCGCTGCTCGGTGCGCACCGGGAGCGCTCGGCCGGCGCCCGCGGCGCCCGCCGGGCACGGGGCAGGGCAGCTTTACCGAAGATCAGGTTGCAGCTTCCAGGCAATCGCTCCCTTCTCAGCTTTTCTCGTCAGCGAGGGCCGAGCCAGGCACGGGAACGGGCTCAGGGCTGGAGCTCCGGGGCTGGGGAGCGGCCGGGGGATGGGGCCGGGAATAACGGGGAGAGGTTTTGCTCCCGTGGCGGGGGGGCTGTGAGGTCCCTTCCCACCCGATTATTCCAGTCCCTTGTGCCACCACGGGATTTGGGATTTGGGACCGCGGGGTGAATGCGGCGTGCCTGGAAAAGCTCAGCGGAGGAAATGCCAGCCCCGCCTGCCCACGCCACTGTTGCGGGAGCTGGGTGACAATGTCCAGCTCCTGGTGGGACATGGGGACACCCTGCGGGGGCTGCTGGCCCTGGGCCACCCGTGCCCCCCAAACCTCGTGTCCCCCTGGCCCTGACCGAGGCTGTCCCCGGCTGCGGCCCCAGGCAGGGCAGGGGCGGCTGTTGCAACACAGAAATCGCTTTAAAAAAAAACACGGGAAAGGAAAAAAAGCGAGCTGAGAGGGCTGAGGCCCCAGTCAGGGACACCTGAGCTGTGTCCTGCAGGTCCCCAGGGGTCAGGGACAGGGAGTGACAGCTCGGGCAGAGCCCGCGGGGCCCGGACATGAGGGGTCACCGACCCCCTGTGCCTTGCCCGAGGGAAGGGACTGTCACACTCCCTGTCCCAGGCTGGGAGCACGCTCCAGGCTCCAGCTCCTGCTCCAGGGGCCCCAACACTGCCTGTGAAGGGGCTGTCACACCCCCTGTCCCAGGCTGGGAGCACGCTCCAGGCTCCCAGCTCCTGCTCCAGGGGCCCATTCCACACCATGAAGGGACTGTCACACTCCCTGTCCCAGGATGGGAGCATGCTCCAGGCTCCAGCTCCTGCTCCAGGGGCCCCATCCAACACCAGAGGGGCACCTGCACCCCTCTGTGCCCAGCGAGGGGACTGGCAGCAGCAGCAGCCCCAGGCCAGGGCAGATGCTGTCCCTCAGCTGGCAGTAGCCGTGCCCAGGGCTGGGGACAGCTCAGCCCCGCGGCTGTGCCAAGGAATCCGCGGTGCCAGACAAACCTGTTCTGTCCCTGCCATCCTGTTACACAACCAGCAGGTGAGGGGAGCGCAGCAGATGGAAAATATTTTGATTCCAGTGAAGCATTTGATGCAGCCTGCCACCAAGCCGTGAGCTCGGTGCTAACTCAGCCCTGAGGAGCCCGGCTGGGGGCAGGGAGGCACAGGGTGGGCTCTGCTGCTGGCACAGCCCTGCTGCCCCTCACGGGTACTGTCACCAGGCCTGTCCTGGGGCACGGGGGAAGGAGCAGAGCTGGGGCACAGAGCAGCAGGGCCGCCCAGCCACCCAGGAGAAGCACCCCAGTGCGTGGCTGTGCCCCAGGCCTGGGAGAGCAGGCAAGGAAACTGAGTCAGGGACAGCCCGGCGGGATGGGCAGTGCCAGAGCTGCCCCACCCGGGGCAGGAGGGGCACCCATGGCACTCAGTGCTTTTCCAGGAACTCTCCCTGTCGCAGAATCATCAAAGTCAGGGTGGTGTGGTTGGGAAGGGACCCCAAAGCTCACCTCGTTTCACCCCCTGCCATGGCAGGGACATCTCCCACGAGCCCAGGTCGCCCCAAGCCCCATCCAGCCTGGCCTGGGACACTGCGAGGGATCCAGGGGCAGCCATAGCCACTCTGGGAATTCCATTGCAACACCCCACCACCCTCACAGGCAGGAATTCCTTCCCAAAATCCCATCCCATATCCAGCACTGCTCCCATTGCAACACCCCACCACCCTCACAGGCAGGAATTCCTTCCCAAATCCCATCCCAAACCTAACAGTGCTCCCACTGCAACACCTCACAAGGAGGAATTCCTTCCCAAATCCCATCCCACATCCAGCACTGCTCCCACTGCAATATCCCACCACTCTCACAGGGAGGAATTCCTTCCCAAATCCCATCCCTCCCACATCCCGCACTGCTCTCTGGCCCTGGGAAGCCCGTGTCCCTTCCCAGGGCATTCCTGCTCAGCGCTCCCTGTGCAATCCCAGCAGGCAGGGACGCTGCCTCTGGTCCCAGCAGGACCTCGGGAGCGCGGCTGGGGCTGGGAGGGAGCTCTGCTTCCCTCCGTGCCCACGGCTCCCTCGCCTCCTGCCCGGCAAACACTGCGCTCCCTGTTCTCCGGGAAGGAAGGACACACGAGTATTTTTCCACTGGCCCGAGCGGAGCCAGCAGAGATCCCGCGGGGCAGCAGCGGGGCTGCGATTTCCCGGGAGCGGCCGCTCCCTGCCCACGCCTGCAGCCGGAGCCGGCAGCAATGTTTGCTTTACCCCCCGGCCCTGGCCGGCCTGGGGAGGTGACACGAGCCCAGGGTCACCCCTGCCCGGCCCCGGGAGGGGACACGAGCCTGGGGCCACACCAGAACATCCCCGGGAGGTGACAGCAGCCTGGTGTCCCCCCAGCCCAGCCCCGGGAGGGGACACTAGCCTGGGGTCACGCCAGCACTGTCCCGTGAGGGGACATCCCACCCCAGCACTGTCCCGGGAGGGGACACCAGCCCAGGGTCACCCCAGCACTGCCCCGGGAGGTGACAGCAGCCTGGGGCCACCCCAACCCAGCCCTGCCCAACCCGGGGATGTGACACAAGCCCCAGCACTGCCCAGGTGACACAAACCTGGCGTCACCCCTGACCAGCCTGGGGAGGTGACACAAGCCCAGGGTCACCCCACCACTGCCCTGGGAGGGGACACGAATCTGGGGCCACCCCAGCGCTGCCATGGGAGGGGACACGAGCCTGGGGCCACCCCAGAACATCCCCGGGAGGTGACAGCAGCCTGGTGTCACCCCAGCCCAGCCCCGGGAGGGGACACTAGCCTGGTGCCCGGCCCCGGGAGGGGAGACGAGGGACATCCCACCCCAGCACTGTCCCGGGAGGGGACACCAGCCTGGTGTCACCCCAGCCCAGCCCCGGGAGGGGACACGAGCCTGGGGCCACACCAGAACAGCCCCGGGAGAGGACACCAGCCTGGTGTCACCCCAGCCCAGCCCCGTGAGGGGACACAAGCCCCAGCACTGCCCCGGGAGGTGACACCAGCCCAGGGTCACCCCAGCCCAGCCCCGGGAGGGGACACCAGCCCAGGGTCACCCCAGCACTGCCCCGGGAGGTGACAGCAGCCTGGGGCCACCCCAACCCAGCCCTGCCCAATCCGGGGATGTGACACAAGCCCCAGCACTGCCCAGGTGACACAAACCTGGCGTCACCCCTGAGCAGCCTGGGGAGGTGACACAAGCCCAGGGTCACCCCACCACTGCCCTGGGAGGGGACACGAATCTGGGGCCACCCCAGCGCTGCCATGGGAGGGGACACGAGCCTGGGGCCACCCCAGCCGAGCCCCGGGAGGGGACACAAGCCCGGGATCATCCCAACCCAGCCCCCTGTCCCGGGAAACGGAGCTGGCAGTGGCACGGGGCTCTGCAGGGTCCGGGGGGACAGGGAGAGGATCCCAGTGCCAGCTGCAGCGGGCGAGCGGAGCCCGGAGGGGCCGGGGTGGAAGTGGGAGCAGCAGGTGCCCAGAGAGAGGATGGGCAGGGGGAATCCCATCCCGTGGGAATGCTGTGCCCCATCCCTGAGCATCCTGGGCCCCATCCCATGGAATCCTGTGCCCAATCCCATGGGAATGCTGTGCCTCAGGGGAATGCTGTCCCCCAGGGCAAAGCTGTGCCCCATGGGCATCCTGTGCCCCATCCAATGGAATGCTGTGCCCCATCCCTGGGGATCATGTACTCCATGCCATGGGAATGCTGTGCCCCATCCCTGGGGATCATGTACTCCATGCCATGGGAATGCTGTGCCCCATCCCTGAGCATCCTGTGCCCCATCCCATGGAATCCTGTGCCCAATCCCATGGGAATGCTGTGCCTCAGGGGAATGCTGTGCCCCAGGGCAAAGCTGTGCCCCATGGGCATCCTGTGCCCCATCCAATGGAATGCTGTGCCCCATCCCTGGGGATCATGTACCCCATCCCATGGAATGCTGTGCCCCACGGGAATGCTGTGCCCCATCCCTGGGCATCCTGTGCCCCATCCCATGGGAATGCTGTGCCCCATCCCTCAGCATCCTGTGCCCCGTCCCATGGAATCCTGTGCCCCATCCCATGGGAATGCTGTGCCCCACGGGAATGCTGTGGCCCATCCCTGGGCATCCTGTGCCCCATCTCACAGGAATGCTGTGCCCCTTCTCTGGGCATCCTGTGCCCCCATCCCATGGAATGCTGTGCCCCATCCCACAGGAATGCTGTGCCCCATCCCTGGGCATCCTCTGCCCCATCCCTGGGCATCCTGTGTCCCATCCCACAGGAATGCTGTGTGCCATCCCTGAGCATCCTGTGCCCCATCCCATGGGAATCCTGTGCCCCCATCCCATGGAATGCTGTGCCCCACTGGAATGCTGTGCCCCATCCCTGGGCATCCTGTGCCCCGTCCCATGGAACCCTGTGCCCCATCCCATGGGAATGCTGTGCCTCAGGGGAATGCTGTGCCCCAGGGCAAAGCTGTGCCCCATGGGCATCCTGTGCCCCATCCCATGGGAATCCTGTGCCCCCATCCCATGGAATGCTGTGCCCCATCCCACGGGAATGCTGTGCCTCATCCCATGGATTGCTGTGCCCCATCCCTGGGCATCCTGTGCCCCATCCCATGGGAATCCTGTGCCTCATCCCATGGAATGCTGTGCCCCATCCCTGGGCATCCTGTGCCCCATCCCATGGGAATGCTGTGCCTCAGGGGAATGCTGTGCCCCATCCCACGGGAATGCTGTGCCCCATCCCACGGGAATGCTGTGCCTCATCCCATGGATGGCTGTGCCCCATCCCTGGGCATCCTGTGCCCCATCCCATGGAAATGCTGTGCCTCAGGGGAATGCTGTGCCCCATCCCATGGGAATGCTGTGCCTCAGGGGAATGCTGTGCCCCAGGGCAAAGCTGTGCCCCATGGGCATCCTGTGCCCCATCCCATGGAATGCTGTGCCCCTTCTCTGGGCATCCTGTGCCCCCATCCCATGGAATGCTGTGCCCCATCCCACAGGAATGCTGTGCCCCAGGGCAAAGCTGTGCCCCATGGGAATCCTGTGCCCCATCCCATGGAATGCTGTGCCCTATGGGAATGCTGTGCCCCATCCCACGGGAATGCTGTGCCCCATGGGAATGCTGTGCCCCATCCCACGGGAATTCTGTGCCTCAGGGGAATCCTGTGCCCCATCCCACGGGAATGCTGTGCCCCATGGGAATGCTGTGCCCCATCCCACGGGAATGCTGTGCCCTATGGGAATGCTGTGCCCCATCCCACGGGAATGCTGTGCCCCATCCCTGAGCATCCTGTGCCCTACCCCATGGAATGTTGTGCCCCATCCCACCGCACAGCCCCCCGTGCCCACCACCCCAAGCCGGCCTAGGCAGCCCCTGCAGCGCTCGGCCAGGACACGGATCCTGCGGGAAGAGCATCCCAGCCCGGGCAGGAGCCAGCAGGACCCGGCCCAGCTGGAGGAGCTCGGTCAGATTCCCGTGTTCCTGCCCCGCTGGGCCCGCGGCAGAGCCGGGGCACCCCTCGGCGAGCAGCGTGCCAGCCCCGCAGGGAGCTCGGCCGCGGCTCCGCCATCCAGCGCTCAGGGCAGAGCTCAGCTGCAGCATTCCAGAAGCTTTTCCCGTCCTGCCACACTGCCAGGGACACCCCCAGCCCGGCCGGGAGCACAAAACCCGCCGGGACTGCCAAGGTCTCCGGTTACAGCGGAGGAAGAGCAGGAAGGAGCCGAGGGGCACGGAGGGGGCTGGAGCCGGCTGGGTTCGGCAACAACACCGTCCCCTTGGGAAAGAGAGGGAAAGGGCCAAAAACCAGCCTGGATAAAGACAGGAAAGGGAAGAAAACACGGCAAATGCCAGTAATTGTAAGGCTCCGGGAGGGGGGAGCACAGGGGGAACGGGCTGGGAGCTGAGGAGCCGCATCCGTTTGCGAAACGGAGAGTCAGGAGACAGGTACTGCCCTGGAGCGGGCAGGGAGCGGCGGGATGCAGCCGGGAATTCCTGAGCAGGGATGGGATGGGATTGAGGAACTACAGCCTGGAATTCCTGAGCACGACAGGGATGGGGTGGGACAGAGGAGCTGCAGCCGGGAATTCCTGAGCACAACAGAGATGGGAGCTGAGGAGCTGCAGCCTGGAATTCCTGAGCACGACAGGGATGTGATGGAGGAGCTGCAGCCTGGAATTCCTGTGTACAACAGGGATGGGATAGAGGAGCTGCAGCCTGGAATTCCTGAGCAGGATTGGGATGGGATAAAGGAGCTGCAGCCGGGAATTCCCGATCAGGGAGGGGATAGAGGAGCTGCAGCCTGGAATTCCTGAGCAGGACAGGGATGGGATAGAGGAGCTGCAGCCTGGAATTCCCATTAAGAATAGGAATGGCATAAAGGACCTGCAGCCTCACATTCCCGTGGAGAACAGGAATGGGATTAAGGATTTGCAGCCTGGAATTCCGTGCAGAATATGGATGGGGATTAAGGAGCTGCAGCCTCGCAATTCCATGGAGAACAGGAACAGGATTAAGGAGCTGCTGCCTGGCATTCCCTTGGAGAATAGGAATGGGATAGAGGAGCTGCAGCCTGGAATTCCTATTAAGAATAGGAATGGCATAAAGGAGCTGCAGCCTCGCATTCCCATGGAGAACAGGAATAGGATTAAGGAGCTGCAGTCAGACATTCCCTTGGAGAACAGGAACGGGATAAAGGAGCTGCAGCCAGGCATTCCCACAGAGAATAGGAACGGGATCAAGGAGCTGCAGCCTGGAATTCTTGAGCAGAACGGGAACAGGATCAAGGAGCTGCAGCCAGGCATTCCCATGCAGAATAGGAACAGGATAAAGGAGCTGCAGTCAGACATTCCCTTGGAGAATAGGAATGGGATAGAGGAGCTGCAGCCTGGAATTCCTATTAAGAATAGGAATGCCATAAAGGAGCTGCAGTCAGACATTCCCTTGGAGAATAGGAATGGGATTAAGGAACTGCAGCCAGGCATTCCCATGCAGAATAGGAACAGGATAAAGGAGCTGCAGTCAGACATTCCCTTGGAGAACAGGAATGGGATTAAGGAACTGCAGCCAGGCATTCCCATGCAGAATAGGAACAGGATAAAGGAGCTGCAGCCTGGAATTATCGAGCAGAACAAGAACAGGATCAAGGAGCTGCAGCCAGGCATTCCCATGGAGAACAGGAACGGGATCAAGGAGCTGCAGCCAGGCCCTCCTTGCAGAACCAGGACGGGGATAGAGGAGCGTGTTCCTGCATGAAAAACCACAAGTTCCTGCACTGAATCCTCACGGCAGGCTGACGTCAGCCCCCTCCCCAGCAGCGAGAACAAGGCTCGGGATTGTTGTGGCCGGGCGAGATCCCGGAGGATTAAAGGCTCGGTGAAACGGAGAACGTGGCACGGGGAGCGCAGCCCCAGGCTCCCTCCACTGCCAGCCCCGCTCCGCCCAGCTCGGGGGGCCAAGGGGAGGACCCCAAACCCTGCCAGCCCCCCGGAGCAGTGCTGGGGAAGAGCTGCGCTGTCTGCTTCCAGCAGCGTTTATCGGTTTTCCACCCGAATTCCTTCTGGTTTGCCCTTCACCGGAATCCTCCGGGCTGCCCCAGAGCCCCGGCTCAGAGCGCAGCCAGGGTGAAGCCTTCTCTGTCCTAAGGGTTGGATATTAACCCCCAGTTCTGGGCTATTAACCCTCAATTCTTGGCTATTAACCCTCAATTCTTGGATATTAACCCTCAGTTTCTGGATATTAACCCTCAATTCTTGGATACCAACCCTCAATTCTTGGATATTAACCCTCAGTTCTGGGCTATTAACCCTCATTTTCTGGATATCACCCAGAATTCTTGGCTATTAACCCTAAAGCCCTGGATATTAGCCAAAATTCTTGGATACTAACCGTAAATTCTTGGCTATTAACCCTAAATTCTTGGATATTAACCCTAAAGTCCTGGATATTAGCCAAAATTCTTGGCTATTAACCCTAAAGTCCCGGATATTAGCCATAATACTTGGGTATTAACCCTAAATTCTGGGCTATTAACCTTATATTCATGGATATTAACCCTAAAGTCCTGGATATTAGCCCCAGTTCTTAGATATTAACCCTAAAGTCCTGGATATTAGCCATAATGCTTGGGTATTAACCCCAAATTCTTGGTTATTAACCCTGAAGTCCTGGATATTAGCCATAATGCTTGGGTATTAACCCCAAATTCTTGGTTATTAACCCTAAAGTCCTGGATATTAGTCAAAATTCTTGGCTATTAACCCTAAGGTCCTGGATATTAGCCCAAATACTTGGTTATTAACCCTAAATTCTGGGCTATTAACCATAAATTCTTGAACATTAACCCTAAAGTCCTGGATATTAGCCCCAGTTCTTGGTTATTAACCCTAAAGTCCTGGGTATTAGACATAATTCTTGGATATTAACCCTAAATTCTTGGATATTAGCCCCAATTCTTGGATATTAGCCATAATTCTTGGATATTAGCCATAATTTCTTAGATATTATACTAAATTCTTAGATATCTTCCAAAATTCTTGGATATTAACCCTAAATTCATGGACCTCACCCCGAATACTTGGATATTACCCCTAAATTCATGTATATCACCCCTAGATTCATGCATATCACCCTGAATTTTTTGATACTAACCCTAAATTCATGGACATCACCCCGAATTCTTGGATATTAACCCTAAATTCATGTATATCACCCCTAAATTCATGCATATCACCCTGAATTTTTTGATACTAACCCTAAATTCATGGACATCACCCTGAATTCTTGGACATTAACCATAAATTCATGGCTATCATCCTAAATTCTTGGATATTAACCTTAAATTCATGGCTATCATCCTAAATTCTTGGATATTAACCTTAAATTCACGGCTATCATCCTAAATTCTTGGACATTAACCCTAAATTCACAGATATCACCCTAAATTCTTGGATATTAACCCTAAATTCATTGATATCCCCCTGAATTCTTGGCTATTAACCCTAAATTCATGGCTATCATCCTAAATTCTTGGCCATTAACCCTAAATTCATGGATATCACCTGCACGATCAGCTGAGCTCGGCGGGGTCACCCCAAAGTCACCCTGCGCCGTTCACCCGCGCCAAACGAAAGCCAGGGGAGCAGAAGGAGGCAGGAGCAGAGGAGATGGCAGGAAAGGCAGGAGCCAAGCCCTGCAGCTGATCCCCCCGCGCTGGAACAGCTCCTGGCAGCTCCCAGCCCGGGTCCCTGGGGATGGCTGGCAACAAAGCAGCTTTTAAAAATAACCCCGTGGCAGATATTGCATAGCTGGAGCCTTCCCAAGCCATCCAGCGGGGTCCTGCTGCCAGCTGCAAACCTCAGCAGTGCCTAAAAATGGGAAGCCCCTGCCCCTCGCGGGATTCCAGCGCTTACACTCTTTTTCCATGGTTTGTTTTCGTTTTCCCACCTGTGGGAACCCAGACCCTCCCCCCTCGCTGGTTTTTTAGCAGCACTTCATTTTCCTCAAGTGCTGCCTCAGCATTTCTTGCCCTGCGTTTTTTTTTTTGTTTTTTTTTTTTTTGCTGTTCTTTTTCCCTCTTTCCCTCCTTTCCCTGCTGGATGAGTCAAAGCTCAGAGTCAGAACTGGAGAATCCCAGCGTGGTTTGGGTGGGGAGGGATCTGCAACACCCCCAGTCCCGCCCTGTGCCGTGGGCAGGGACACCTTCCACCACCCCAGGTTCCTCCAAACCCCATCCAGCCTGGCCTGGAAACCCCCAGGGATGCAGGGGCAGCCCCAGCTGCTCTGGGAATTCCATCCCAGCCCCTGCCCACCCTGCCAGGGAACAATTCCTCATTCCCAAGATCCCATCCAGCCCTGCCCTCTGGCACTGGGAGCCATCCCCTGGGCCCTGTCCCTGCAGGCCTTGTCCCCAGTCCCTCTGCAGCTCTCCTGGAGCCCCTTCAGGCCCTGCCAGGGGCTCTGAGCTCTGCCTGGAGCCTTCCCTTCTCCAGGGGAACATTCCCAGCTCTCCCAGCCTGGCTCCAGCCCTGGAGCAGCTCCGGGGACTCCTCTGGGCTCTCTGCAGCAGCTCCGGGTGCTGCTGCTCTGTCCCCAGGGCTGGGGCAGCTCTGCAGATGGGCTCTCACCTGGGCTCAGGGGCAGAATCCCCCCCTCCTTTCCTGCTGGGAAAGGGGCATGGGGGGTTTGGGGACCCCAGTGCACGTGGCCAGGGCATGTCCAGCCTTTCCCAGCACCCCAGGATTCCCTCCAGGCCATCCCCCCACGCTGTGTCTGTGCTGGGGCTCCACCAGGTGCACAAGGATTGCTCAGCTCCCCCTCCCCTCCCATCCCATCCCATCCCATCCCATCCCATCCCATCCCCTCCCACCCCCCCCCATCCCCCCCCATCCCATCCCACCCATCTCCCCATGTCCCCATGTCCCCATGTCCCCATGTCCCCAGGCACCACGCCCACGGGGATGGGAAATCTCCCCCTGGAGGGGAAATCTCCCCCCGATGGGAAATCTCCTCATGGCTGCCCTGCACAGCCCTTTCCAGGAGGGATTTTCACAATATCCCACCCAAACCTCCCCAGCCCAGCGCCGCTCCCTCTCCTCCTGTCCCTGTCCCCTGGAGCACAGCCCGACCTCCTGGCTGTCCCCTCCTGTCAGGAGCTGTGCAGAGCCACAAGGTTCCCCCCCCGAGCCTCCTTTGCTCCAGGCTGAGCCCCCAGGTCAGGCAGGAACTGCTCCAGCAGCATCCCAGGCTCCCAGCCCAAGCTCTGCCCACCAGGACACCCTGATGGCCCTGCCCTCCAAAGCACAGCTCTGAGGGTCCCACACGGGGCTGGACTCCTCTGGCAAACTGACTGGGGAATGAATAATGCCAGTGGAACTCCAGGAGGGCAGGGGAAGCTCCCTGCGGGCACAAAGCCCAGCAGAGCCGGGGGCAGCGGGAGCGGAGTGGATCTCCAGCGCCCGGCTCCTTCCTGCACGTCACAGAACATCTGTGAATCTGCACAGAGCTTCCTCCACTCGGCCATCCAGGAGCCTTCCTGCCGCTCCTGGAGCAGCGGCGCTGCCCTTGGCAAGGCCAGCCCACCCTTCCCGCCGCTCCAGCTGGAAAATCCCTCTGGATGGAGGGCACCGAGACCCACAGTGCTTGTGTGGAGGTGGCTCAGGGGATCCCACCTGTCCCACGCCTGCACAGGAGGATGAACCCCCCCGGGGCCAGGTCTGGGCATGGCAGGACTGCTCCAGAGAGCTCCGGCATAAATCAGCATGGAAACCCTCACCATTAAACATGGCTGTTTGGCACTGAAATCCTGAAATCCTCACCATTAAACATGGCTGTTTGGCACTGAAATCCTGAAATCCTCACTATTAAACATCTGTGTTTGGCACTGAAATCCTGAAATCCTCACCATTAAACATCTGTGTTTGGCACTGAAATCCTGAAATCCTCACCATTAAACATGGCTGTTTGGCACTGAAATCCTGAAATCCTCACCATTAAACATCTGTGTTTGGCACTGAAATCCTGAAATCCTCACCATTAAACATCTGTGTTTGGCACTGAAATCCTGAAATCCTCACCATTAAACATCTGTGTTTGGGCACTGAAATCCTGAAATCCTCACCATTAAACACTGACATCCTCACCATCAAACATGGCTGTTTGGAACTGAAACCCTGAAACCCTCACCATTAAACACGGCTGTTTGGCACTGGAATCCTGAAATCCTCACCATTAAACATCACTGTTTGGCACTGAAATCCTGAAATCCTCACCATTAAACGTCACTGTTTGGCATTGAAATTCTCACCATTAAACACTGACATCCTCACCATCAAACATGGCTGTTTGGAACTGAAACCCTGAAACCCTCACCATTAAACACGGCTGTTTGGCACTGGAATCCTGAAATCCTCACCATTAAACATCACTGTTTGGCATTGAAACCCTGAAATCCTCACCATTAAACGTCACTGTTTGGCATTGAAATTCTCACCATTATTTGGCACTGAAATCTTCACCATCAAACATCGCTGTTTGGCACTGAAACCCTCCCCACTAAACATTGAAATCTTCACCATTAAACATGGCTGTTTGGCACTGAAATCCTGAAATCCTCCCCACTAAACATTGAAATCTTCACCATTAAACGTTGCTGTTTGGCATTGAAATCTTCATCATCAAGCATCACTGATTGGTGTTGAAATCCTGAAATCCTCACCATTAAACACTGAAACCCTCACCATTAAATATCTCTGTTTGGCACTGAAACCTTCACCATTAAACATCACTGTTTGGCATTGAAATTGTCACCATTATTTGGCACTGAAACCCTCACCATCAAACATTGAAATCTTCACCATCAAACATGGCTGTTTGGCACTGAAATCCTCACCATCAAACATTGAAACCGTCACCATTAAACATCACTGTTTGGCATTGAAACTCTCACCATTATTTGGCATTGAAATTCTCACCATTAAATCACTGTTTGGCACTGAAACCCTCATCATCAAACATCGCTGTTTGGCACTGAAATCCTCACCATTAAACGTCGCTGTTTGGCACTGAAACCCTGAAACCCTCACCATTAAACGTCGCTGTTTGGCCAGAACAGACTGAAGGAATTTTCACAATATCCCACCCTGAGCTCCCCTGGCCCAGCCTGGGGCCGTTCCCTCTCCTCCTCTCCCTGTTCCCTGGGATCAGATCCCAAATCCCCCTGGCTGTCCCATCCTGTCAGGAGCTGTGCAGAGCCACAGGGGCCCCCCTGAGCCTCCTTTTCTTCAGGCTGAGCCCCTTCCCAGCTCCCCCAGACCTTCCCAGCTCCATTCCTGTCTCTGAACACGCTCCAGCTCCTCAACATCCCCCATTCCATCAGGGTCGGGCACCCCAGGAGGGGGAAGGTGTCTTCCAGAGAGGGGGAGGCAGCAGGAACGGGGGGAAGGGGGTGTGTGGGTGTGGAAGCACCTGGCAGCAGCGAGGGACATGAGGGCAGAGCAGCTTATCAGCCAGGAGCCAGTTATCAGCCAGGAGCCACTTATCAGCCAGGAGCAGGTTATCAAGATCGCAGCAAAGCCCAGGCCCAGGCCAGCTCAAGGCTGGGGCCGGCTGCCTTACCCGGGGACAGGGGAGATAAGGGGCAGATAAAGGGTTTGGCCTTGGATGGGCCTTTCCCCTCAGTGCCTGGGGCGTGTCTGTGCCCCAGCCCCAGCCCGGGGCAGGAGTCACCCCCCGGCTCTGCTCCTGGGGGCCCTGGCGGGGACAGGGGGACTCCAGCCCCATTTTTGGGGAGGCACTCCTGATGCTGCAGCCTGACCCCGCTCTCTGGAGAGGAGGAACGGCGCTCTCCAGCGCTGGGGGTGGCTCTGAGGGCAGCCCCGACACCCCAGCGGTGACCCGGCCGGTCCCCCCGCTCCCGCAGGAGCTCCGGGGTCACCACCGGAGGGGCTGGCCCCGGGCACAGCTCCGGGAGCCGGAGCGGCAGAACCCTCCGGGAGCCTCCAGAGCCCCGCGGGGCGGCTCTCGGCACCCAGCACCGCCGACCCCGCGGGCACCGGAGCCGCGGGACGGGCCCGGGCTGCCCCGGGGCACAGCCCGGCTCTCCGCACCGGGGCACGGCGAGCCCAGCTCGGGCACAGGGAGCACCGAAGAGCCCGACTGCTGGCCCGGGCACCCCAGAGCAGGGCACGGTGAAACCCCCACCAGCAGCCGGGCACGGCGAGCCCGGTCCCCGAGCACCCGGGCACGGTGAGCTCGGTCCCCGCAGGGGCACAGCCCGCACCGAGACACGGCCAGCTCGGCTCCCCGCACCGAGACACGGCGGGCTCGGCTCCCCACACCAGCACAGCCCGCACCGAGACACGGCCAGCTCGGCTTTCCACACCGAGACACCCCGGGCTCGGCTTTCCACCCCGGCTCAGCCCGCACCGAGACACCCCGGGCTCGGCTCCCCGCACCGACACACCCCGAGCCGGGCATGGCCGAGCCCGGCTCCCCGCACCGGGCTCCCCACGGGGACTCGCTCCCCGCATCTCCCCCCGGCCGCGGCCACCGCCGTGCCCCGGGCACCTGCGGGCGCTGCCCGAGCCCCGCACAGCCCGCGGCCCCTCAGGGCCCGGCGCCTCCATCCTCATCCTCATCCTCATCCCCCGGCACCCGCACCCCGCCTGCCGGCGTCCCCCTGGTTGCACGGCTCCCACCTGCTCGCGGCGCTTCTGCCAGCGGCCGCAGGGACTCTCCTCCAGCACCTCGCTCTCCTCCTCGCTCTCCTCCTCCTTCTCCTGCGCCAGCCGCGCGTCCGGCTCCGGCACCGCCATCCCCGCCGCGATCCGCGGGCTGTACCCGGCTGTGCCGGGCTGTGCCGGGCTGTACCGGGCTGTGCCGGGCTGTACCGGGTTGTACCGGGCTGTGCCGGGTTGTACCGGGTTGTACCGGGCTGTGCCGGGCTCTGCCGAGCTCTAGTCCGATCCGATCCGCTTCGATCCGATCCGATCCGCTCCGAGCCGAGCTGATGCGCGCCGAACCGAAGCGAACCGAACAGAACCGAGGCGAAGGGAGCGAAACAGAGCCGAGCCGAGCCGCGCGGCTCCGCACCCCCCCGAGCCCCACCGCGCTCTGCCGGTGCCGCGCGGGGCCGGCCCGGTCTCGTCCCGCCCCGCTCCGGACGTGCGGCCGCGCACGCCCAATCCTCACCAT